>NC_088711.1:55252326-55560104 GCF_963576615.1 Watersipora subatra | reverse complement strand
TATCGCTCTTCTTTGAAAATAGTTATATTTTTTCAGAAAATATATATTTCATCAAGTTTATATTGATTATGTTGACGATACCAAATTTTCTTATCTAAAACTTGATTGTAATTTGTCTCTAATGTCCCTATACTTGTTTTTCACGTATGGCTTGAAAACAATGAAATTATACAAGTTTCATGTTTAATCAATTGCGGTAACCAATGTGCAAAACTAAGCAGCAATGTCAAGATATAATGAATATATTTAATTCTTTTTGGCTTTTGGAATTTTGAAAAAGTTCTTTTCATTACCTCACTTGTTCTTTTTACTTTCGTTTATAATAGTTAACTCATGTTTACACAATGTAAATATGCTGATGACTGGCATTGCTAGCAGTATAAAATGAGATATGGCAACAAAATTAATTCAGTAACGTAATTACATTTGTGGTTTGTTTATGCCAATTGCTTGGCATGAAGGCAAAAAAATGCTTGCATTTAGCTGTCTTCTCAGTTCTGCAAAGTGGAAGGACTCGAGAGTTAAAAGAAAACTATGTTGAGTTTTTTACCTTGATGATAAAAGCATTACTGGTTGGAAAATCAAAAATGTAGATAAGACAACTCCTGCTGTGTACAACTTACAAACAAAACTTGCAAAGATCAGCATTGTTCCTGAGAAGCAATTGGTTCTATTGAATTTATATCCAAATATAATGGCCTAATGCTGAGTTATATTTTGTACATCATACATGTGTAGAATTAATAGTTCCTAAACGTAAATTAGAAAAATCTCATAATATGGATTTTTATTACTCAACAGAGATTTCGTAGACAACCATGGAACTTTTGAATCGAGTTTGAAGTAGAAATGAAGTCATGCATAACTTTTCCTAGCATAAATATGAAAATTTGCACATGAGAGTGCACATGCAAATGTCTACTGAGCACATGAAATTGCCAAAAAACTAAGTATACAGTAAAGCAAAGTGTCTTTACATACTCACCAACAATAAAATGGTTGTTTGGGGTCGACGTAAAAAATCATTAAACACAATGACTTTTTTAATGTTTATTACTACTTGGTTCACGGGAGTGCAATAAAATTTTTTTTTTTAATTTCTCGTAATATCGATCATATTTAATTTTAGCTGGGCTTCAGTAGTATATATATATTTAAGAGCCTAATGTGCTTCAATGAATGCATGAAACTTTGTTTGCTATACAATACAAAGCCAAATGCGCTTAGCTAACATGTCAGCAAATAAACAATGCATAATGATAGTCTATATATATATAAATCTCAGTGTCTTTTTGTCTTCTATTGTATGTCCATTTATTGCGAGTATGCATTGTTTTAGCATAACAATGCATAACTCACATGACTCTCGCATAAGCTTGATTGACATGCTAAGCAAGACTATTGCAATCAGTAGAGAGCTGTAGTAGGACTGAAACAGGCACAGTATAAATTTCACAGATATATAAACAGTACACATAAATAAATGTGGTAGGTACACAGAAAAAAAAAACTTCATTTGAAACCTTCATTTTTATTACCCGTGTAAAATCGGGCAATCTGTTAGTTTTATATAAAGCAAGAGAGGCTGCTAACTATTTGTAAAAATTCACAACAATAAAAAATCTAAAGAAGTTAGAAAAATAAAAAATAAAACATTTTTTTATAATTAAATCACAAAATGAAACCAAAACTTCTGTTGATCACGAAAAAATACCGAATAGTAGATCCCTGGTCAAAAATTTGCAAAATCACACTGGCAAAATTGCTAGCAATTCCTTGTTAACTGTTTTTTTATTATTCATGACTACTTCTGTTGGAAAGCTTGCCTACAGTTTTAATGTTTGGAAAACCCATCTCACTTTGCTTTGTGTTGCTAATAGTTTTTTTTAATAATTATTTTTGAAAAAGTCTCACAGCATTGGTAAAATTTTGGTGCTGTTTGAGATTTGTTTGAGCCGACGTGTTCTCGCTTTACAATCTTTGCCTGTCATACATCGAGCGTGTAGCGTCTTGCTTATGATTATGTAATATCAAAGAAGCACAAGTTAAATATAGAGAACAAAGAAACTTATTCAATACTTCTGGTCATCTGTAATAACAAGATTATAACATTTGCTGCTTTATACACCAAATCAAAGACAAATAAGATGTTTACTCTCATAAATTTTGCGCTCAGTAGCATATGCAATTTACAAATATTCAATGAATTCATTATTTTCTGTCCACTCAATTCTATAATATTCTATTTGGCACAAGGCTTTATGGTTGGCTAAAATGCAAGTAGATTCAGCTAGTGAGACATGTTGTACCCTAGGACACTTATATTCACCTCGTCTAACTTCGTGTTTTCGCGGAGTCATCCTCTCGTGAAAAGTTCATGTGCAAAACTAAACTATCATAACGAACGAGTGAAAGCGCGAAATTAAATAGCTTTGTTCATTTATAGTCCAAGAAACAAATGGCAGCAAATGATCAAATTGCATTATCGACTGCTCCCACACTATTCTACCTGCGGTTCACCATTACAAACTAGTCACAAATTGAAATTTTTTTCTTATCGGTGAACCAGGCCCGTATTCTTTGGGGCAGCTGGCCGGCTGAGCCGTCCCAACTTTTTAGGAACTTTCCGCGGCTAAAAACAGTCAAACTCGGATAACTCGCCCTCAGATAAAATGTAACATTTCATCTCAAACACAAGGGTAACTCGAAAACGGATTTGTTTGGTCTGTTCCCACGCAATGATAAATTGCTTCAGATAGCTCGGTCTCAACATCATTTATTCGAAAAGCTATTTGCCCAACGGCTATGGAAAAGTTTTTTATCGCTGTAGAATATCACTTTATTCAAAGCCATAGAGACAAACATCAACTTTTAATAGTTCTTAGGCGTCATTATTATCGTCATCAGTGGCCAAATACTTTTGTTAACGACCTTTATCAAGGTTTGCAAAGTATCAAGTTTTACCAAACATCCGCTTGGCCATGTTCCAGCAAAAGCGTGGAAACCTCCGTATGAACTTAAAATAAAATCGGCAAAATTGATCTTTGTTAAAACGCTCAAAAGAAAAAGATGTCTTTTTTCTGAGCGTTTTAACTGCGGTCAAGTTTTGCCTATTTTAATTTAAAAACGTCTTGTCAGTCACATCACCTAAAACAAAACAATCTGAAAAAATAGAAAAATGTTGATACTTTCCAATAAAATTTTTTAAAACTTTACATGAGAGGCCCTGCTGAGGCCCTACATAAGAAAAACCTGTTGGGGGCTTACACCGCCCCCTCAACACCTTCAGGTGTTCATAGCTAGTTGCCTAACATTAGCCGCCCCAACTTGCAACCAGTGAATACAGGCCTGCGGTGAACTGAACTTGAGAAATCTAATTATGTTTGTTCCACTGCATTTATTTTCACATCACTATATTTTTGGACTCATCAGAGCTGCGAAATTAAGTTGCAGTGAAATTTTACTCTGCATGCTACTCACGAAACTAAATACTAGCGAAATATAAGTGTCCTAGGGTAAAAACTATGGTGACTTCTAAATCTCACAGACACTGCAAGTAATTTGGCAAGAATCCACCCAGGTGCTAAATTTCAAACTTTATTTGCAACATCACCTAGTTAGCCTCAAACAAGAAATATTATAGAGCCTGTTATTATCATTGAGCGTGATCCGCTTATGATTATGTAATATTGAAGAAGCACAATTTAAATTTGGAGGACAAAGAAACTTATTCAGTATCGCAATCAGTAAAATTCAGTACTGGTCATGTGCAATAACAAGATGATAAAATTTTCCGCTTGTACACCAAATCGAAGACAACTAAGATGCTTACTATTTTAAAATTTGCGCTCAATAGCGTATAAAATTTATAAATATTCCATAAATTTATTATTTTCTGTCCATTCCATTCTATAATATTCTATTTTGCGCAAGGCTTTATAGTCTGCTAATAACCAAGCAGATTCAGCTAGTGAGACATGTTGTTAATAAAGTGGTAGCTTGTAAATCTCATAGACACTGCAGATAGTTTGTCAAGAACCTATCTAGGCACAAGATTTTAAACCTTATTTGCAAAATCACCTGGTTAGCCTCCAACAGCAAAAATTATAATTGTTTTGCTATGTATACTATGCCCATCATTTTAAAAAAATGCGTACATAGTTGCTTATCTAAACAGCTTTCACAATACATCAAATTACTGCACAGTTGCAAAAAAGTTATGCATGCATCTTAGATCGACAAAATAGAGTGAACAACAGCTAACGATCAAGATAAACCATCTTTTCAAAATATTTCATATGAATTGATGTTGCTCACAAAGATTACTATTATTGTAAAATATACTGACATAGTAAAATATTCTTGACGATTTCACGTTGAAACATTATATTCAAAATTTAATTAAATATTTAATGACTTTAATATTCACTGCCTATTTTGTTTTATTTTTAAAACCCTCAAGATGAGTTAAAAGCCAAGCCAGCATAGCAAGTGGGATGTGTTTCAAGTCATAGGTTGTATTCTGTCGCACAGATCCTGCAGATAATCTGGCAAATACCTACTTTCTTGTCTTTTAGTTGTACACAGGATATATTATATTTGTATTGCATTAGAGTTGTTGTCATGTGTATGTGTGCCAATTGTAGGCTCAATGATTTCTATCACGCTAATATTTGAAAGGAAATAAATATATCTTAATAAACCTATTAATATACCTACAGTAATTGGTAAAAATTTAATACTAATGGGTTAAATGTCATAAACACCCATAATAATGATTTCGCCACTAAAATGAGGATATACTATCACAATGCTATTTTTATTATTTTATTAAACTAATAATTGCAAAATTAATGGTTGAAATAACAAACACACCTTCGAATTCCCAATGGTCATTGAATGGTCTATAGATAAAAGTACACTTAATTAATTAAATGTTTGATATTCTAAAAGTAATGGTTATAATTTAATGAATGGTTTTGGTAATATTCGCAGTTATTGGACTAGCATTGAGAAAATTTAAGACTGTATGTACAGTTATGATACTTGTTTTGTGTTTGCCAACCAGTGGCCATACAAACAAATGTTCATGTACTGATATTTTACCATCAATTTAGAAACATCTTATTACAAATGCTTTGCGATTGGTGGCAACTAATTGTGCTCTTTTAATAATTGTGTAATATTTGGAACTAGTGGTTTTAATATAATAAGCATTGGTTATGATATTTGTGTTTCTAAGTTAAAGATGTTTTATTCTTTTCATCAAATGTAATAGCCTAACAAATTGAAAAAACTTTTTATAACAGTTTTGACATGAATTTATACTATGTGTGCATCAGAAAAATTGGTCAATGATTTCAAACGAATGGTTGATAGATCATACAAACTTGTGGTTATATTGGAACCATCAAATTAGCAACAATTTATCACAATGGCTGTGAGATGCTTTATGACTCAAGTTGCTTTTGTAATAATTGCTCAATGTTTTCAAGCTAATAATTAAAACATCATACACACTTTGTGGAGTAATGGAGCGAGTATTGGGGACATTTTATTACAGATACTTTGAGCTACTGTATGACTGTGAGCGGATTTGTATCAGTTAGCCAACTTCCTAAAATGGTTACATAAGTATAAGCACTCTTGATGGTATTTTGAGCATCTAAGTTGGGGACATCTCGTCACAATAGCCATGCAATGCTTGATCAGTGTGTGTAGATTAGTAATAATTGGTCAATGTTTCAAACTAATGGGGGCAATATCATTCACAGTTGCAACAAAACTTTTTGCCATCAAATTGGTGAAACCTTCTCACACATTTGCTTTAAGAGGGTTAACAAACAGGTGTGCATTTTACAATAATGTTCAATTTTTTAAGCCAATGGTTCAAATATAACAGAAAATTGCTTAGATATTTGTGCAAGACTGTGTGCGTGTTTAGTAAGCTAAATTCAACATTTATGTTATAATTATGTCTGTATCGAAAGTGAGTAATGTAATTGTAATGTAATTGTAATGTTACATTTTTTCTGCAGATCATAACCAGTCAATACACTAAAGTTGCTGTAGGTAACTATAGTTACTAAGGTTAACATACTGTTTGGTTACCAATTTTCACCGTGTACAATACAAATATAAAATTTGATGCTTTTTAGCAGGAGGTGTGTGCATTAGATAAACACTGTGGGTTTCTTTACCACTCTATATGATATTTTTGCCTTACGATATCAACACTGAAATGAATTAAAACTATAAAATTTTATATTAAATAATTTTTCGCTTTACCATTAACATTTCTATTTTATTGAGCCATTAATTGCAAATTATTGCACATTTACATTTAATCACCTTTACAGCTGCTTTTTCTCTTAACTTATTCTAACAAAACACTTTTTTCATGGCATGAAATGTAATAGTTACAGCTGTTTGAAAAGTTTGAAAATCTTTACAGTTGTTTTATTTTTTTAAACTGCACAAAAAACCTTTCTCATGATAGGAAATTTGAAAGTAAAAATGGTAACTGCTGTTACCTGTAAAATAAAATTAGATTTTTTTTTGCAAAGACTATGTATTACTCGAGCAACGCTGGGCATTCATTAGCAAGCATATATAAATGTATGTAAGTATATATAAATGTTGATAATTGTATAAAAGTTTTGTAAACAAGTATTGTAAATAAGTGTTGCACATGATTGCATATATTGATATATAGTTGTATATATTATATATATAATTGTGTATATAGTGAATTTATTTGCATATAAATTCTTTGTAATAATTCTACTAGATTACATGACTAACGTCTGCAAAAACTCTTTTATAAATTGTTCTTTAAAAAAATAAAACATTCTACCGATAATACTTTTAATAAAACTACATTTGAATGGTGTGTTCATCTAGATTAAAACCGCAAAAGATAAGCCTCATTCGAAACACTGAAAGATGCAAATATATTTTATTTCTATTCATAAGGCTATTAATAAATATACGGAGAAATTTACCCTTGCAACATTTCAGTTAAAGAAACTAAGTCTATAAACATGTAGAAACCTAGTATAATAGACCAGCATATTTAGATTACTCGAACGCATATATGTAAGACAGCCGTCAGCAATACCAAAAAGATTAATTCTTAAAGGTCGACTTGCAACAAAATTCACATTACAGTTATTTGGTATCAAAAGATTTACCATGTCTTACTGTGTTGTGTGGTAGGTGCAAAATATGTGGAAATGTGAGTACAACTCTTAAAAACTAAAAGCGAACAGTTAATCGCAGGCGCACAAAACCGTCGTAGTTTGGAGTCTCTTTCCAAAACGGCTCGAATGTGACATAGTTGTAGGAGATGGCTTCTGTTTACACTTTCAAGCAACCTCATTTGTCGAAATATTTTCACAAATATACTTCACGCATTCAATAAAACCATTCTATTGTTCTTAAGCATCTATTTCATTGTCATTGTAATGCTGTCACTTTTAGCACTGATATCTTACAACTTACCGTAAAAATTCGTTTAATTTTCTAACCATAGCTCGAAGGAGTACATATCATTGTCTGATAATCATGACGAGCCTGTTGGTTACCTGTGATAATTGAAACTCGCTGCAGAAATTATTCGCGAAGTATAAGTTGGGTCACATGATCAGATTACGACTAGACGATTAGGCCAAGTCAGAACAAAACTGTAAAGTAGCGAGCATCTATATTTGATACAGAGTCTTCAGTAAAACCCCAAGTGTTTGTCATAAACTAGTGCTACGATAAGTTTAATATTGAGCCTTTTATTGGCTTTTCAATTTACGTGAGAACATCACGTGACAAAACAATAACCAAATTTAATGACTACGTCAGAGAAATAAACAGATTTCAATCTACGGCGGCTTTTTGTTTTTTAGCTTTTAAGAGCTTGTAATCACATTTTCATATATTTGGCACCTACAACACAACAGAGTAAGACATGGTAAATCTTTTGATACTAAATAACTGTAATGTGAACTTTGCTGCAAGTCAACCTTTAAGTTTGCCGGAAGTTGAAAGCATACTTGATTGGCTATTGCATTGAGTCAGCACTACACTGATTAAAGTTCCCGTTCTCTTTTCTCTTTTTTTCCTTTTATATCTTTTTTCCTTTTTCCTTTTTCCCTTTTTTCTAATCCTCTTTTCCTCTCTTCTTTCTCTCCCTTCTATTCTCATTTTTTCCTCCCTCTCTTTCTCTCTCTCTCTCCCTCTCTCCCTGTCTCTCTCCCTCCCTCTCTCCCTTCCTCTATCCTTCCCCTTTTTGTCCCTCTCTATAACGTTAAATTTACAAACTAATTGGTTAAGAAAAAATTATTTATCCCAGACAAAAACTAATCTTGTGTGCCACTTTCCCATCTAGGATAAGTCTGGCATGCGAACTGGAAGTTAAACAGATTGAAAGATTGTCACTCTGTGTTTATCGACAAATTTCTGTATTTTAATCAACACCAAAATTCATCAGTACATTGCCAGCAGGTCATTAATATCGCCTCCATTACTTTGTGACTGATTGTATTGTATGACAAATATTATCTATTGTGTTTTAATGAATGATGCGGTGTGCAAAAATTATGGCAAACCCGTGTTTGTTTTTTACTGAAATATCTTCTTATCTCATATTTCATCTCAGATTACCTCTAATAATACCTCTAAATTATGCATAATAAATCTTTGCATTCCTTTAAAACATAAATTGTACTAATTAAATTAATTGTTTTTTTCCGCAAAATGTTACAAGCTAAACTGAGCTCTAATTTTAAAACTCAAAGTAAACTTGTGTTCAATTCCTAAACCAATTGACCCTTTTCAGGACCACCAACACCTGTATAAAGATTTCAGTTCACATTTTCTACTTATTTCAGCAGGAGCCAGTTGGCAACTACCCTTAGCAAGTTTCCTATATTTATTCTTTGCCCACAAACTATAGACATGTGTCAGGTTTTTCTGGAATATTAACAATAGAGTTAACACATACAAAGTTTCGATTGGATATTTGAACTGCTCACAAATTCTGGATAAAAATGAGGCACAAACCTGCTTAGCTCAGGTGATTTTCATCACAGCAACCTTCAATGAAACATAACATATGTAGAATTGTTTGGGGGCCACCAAAACTTTGCACACAACTTTAGGATATCAGTAAACTGCCAGCATGTCATTACAATTACTACTATGTCTTTGTGATAGATTGCAAAATAATATGTTGAAATATCTTATTTGGTGCTGAGCAATCAGTGACACAAAGGCACACTTGTCAACCTCTTCAAGCTAAATAGGACCTTCAACGGTGCATATATGAGGATGTTAGCCACTAGTCACATTATTGTTATTGTCGCCATAGCAACAGTTGCCGAGTGCAAAGCGTATAAAAGGAGAATACTCATAATATTAGGTTTCATTGTAAGAACAAAGGCAACATGAGAGGTCCCGCACTACTTCTGTCACTCGCTGTTGTTATCAGTTGCACTGCTGCAAGTAAGTGTAGATATATTTTACAGATTGTTTCCTTAAAAATTTGTCACGAATTTACAGTTATAGTAAAATTAATATTTACAAACCGTTTTTTTATATATACGCTAGTTTTTATGATGTCTACTGAGGGAGGTTCATAAAAGCCATTCAGGGATCAGTTGCAGTCTGTATTAACATTGTTAGAGCAGCAGCCACTTAAACTAAAAAATTACAATATTATATTTAAAATTTTAAACTTGTTAAACAATAAGTAAACTTGAAATACTTACAATATAATGCTATATATATAATTATAATATTATTCCATTATATAATTATAATGCATTTACAAGCTGATAAAGTTTAATTTTCTTACCAATTTAAAAATAGAAGCAATATAATCTTCAATTGTCTTATATTATAAAAAAATGGTTGTTGTTACAACCAATGAAAAAGTGTTTGATATTTAAATTAGAAGGTTTCTAATTTTCAGAGTTTAAAAATAATGTTACATTTATCTTATATTTTTCTACTGAACCCTTTCTATAAAATTAGATATTAGCTGATGTTGTACTTATCGTGTTTTTCTATTATGTTTCTTTCAGAAGTACTTGCAACATTTTCATACTTACACCTGTGTGTTCAGCATACACTTTAGGGTAGCTACACAAGTAGTATGTACTTTTTTTAGCTACTACTCCAGTTACCTGTGAGTTCGAGGCTGACTGCTCTGCCAAGATTTGCGTTCCACTGGGACCTCAGACTGACAGTAGAGGTTGTCCTTTGCGAGGCTGTCCCTGTGAAAATGGATTCGGTGAGTATTTTAGTAAACTTTGGACTAATTGGTTCATATGTATTTATAATTTCAAAATACTGCATTACCGGCAGTAGATATGTCAGCATGAAATTGTTGTCCAATTGCCACTCTTATGTTACTGCTAAGGGCTTTTTGTTTAGTTATATGAACAGCTTTTTTAAGTTATCCAGTGACTCTATGTTTGAAATTTTTACTGTATTAGTTATGCTTGTCTGTCTCAAGCCATAGTTGAGATAAAATGTTGCTTTCAACAGGGCTCGAACTCATGACCCTCAGCATAGTAGCCTGCACCCCTCAATCCCTTTTTAGCCATGCAAATAGGTTTACCTGAAGCTTTATGGCCACACCTGATAAGCTCTCAAATCATGCAGCAATAGACCTGGAGTTTGCCAGTGATTCTATGTATGTATATATTCTTTACTATAATAATACTTATTTCTATGCGTCCAATGCAAGGGTTGGAATAAAAAATGGCTTTCTATGGGACTTGAACTCCTAATACAGCTCACTCACTTGACCCGCTAACACCTGTGCCAATCAACCATCTTATAGTCTTACAAATTACCAATTACAGGCAAATATTTATTCTCTATGCTTTAATGGCACAATTACAATCTCTCACACTGCCCTGGACTATCAGGTTGCCAGCTTACAATAATAGCAGTGAAATATTACATTAAAATGTTAACAAGCCCTACAAGTACTATAACTAATTACAATATTGAATTCTGCCTATTTACCAGAAAATTTGCAGTTGTTCTCTCATGTAGCATTAAACCATGTGTAACACTATGCTCATGGTACCCACTAGACATCTGAACTCTCTTTGTTCAATCAACCTTCAGTATTGGCTATCAACACAGACTAGTTGTTCATCACATCCTCACATGACATTTTTCCTTACTGTTAACGGCTCATTATTCAAAGTTCTGTTTGTCTGTTTGGAGGAAAGATATCAAAAATTAGTAATTTGGTTTGATTGATTGCTTTTATTGTGTTTGTGTTATGATTGTCTGTTTGTACCAAAATATTTGTTGCGATTGAATGTTTTTATTCCGTTTTTGTTATGGTTTACTGTTTATATTGAGTGATTTCTTTGCTGCTATTGTCAATTTGTCGTAAGTTTTATTAGCTAAAATTAGGCCGATTACTTATTAAAACCTAATATGAACAGGTGCAAAATGCGCAAACTTAAGCTGCAACTAATTTGCTATAAAGATTGGGGCTCAAATGGTTTAGCGTGAAACAGACATCACATATTTAGTTTTGCTATAAATTAAAAACACAGACTTTTATTATGGATGGAGTGAGACTTGAGCACTTAGTAAATTTAATATTAAAAAGATTTGTTATAGAAAAAAATCAAATCCATTTGAAGCAAGCTGAATATTTTTATTTTCAGTTTAATCAAAAAAATCAAAAAAATAACTAAAGTTTAATTAAAGATGATACTTGCTTTTGATTTATTCAGATGTTAAAAACTTTCTTGTCCAAAGAGCTTACTAAAACGTGAATGGTTTTGTTTTCAATGAGCAATGTCAAGGTCAATAATATCACATTGCTTTTCAACGCTGTGACCAAGTCTTGAGCATTCTGTCAAAGGAAAGTGTCTTGACCGACCAGAGTTTGTACGGAGCTCACAAACTTTTATTAAATTTGAAATGAAAGTGTTACAATGTTGACATATGTTATTGTTGTTTTGGACTCTGCAGTGTTATATAATACTAGATGGCAAATCTAACATAATTACCATGTAATCGCTTGTAATTATTAAAAGTTATAGATAATCATAGCTTGTGTCTCCAAACTGTCTATATTTAGCTATTCAGTAAACATGTCTGTTGCATAACATGAGCCGAGCAAGATTGAGAAGCCCTTATTAATAGGAATAATTAATTATTGTTTATACTCGGTACCACAAGAAAACGCATTGACGTGTCGTTTCCTTCTCAGCATAGTTGCTATTCATGAATATCTTCAACTCTTATAAACTCACGTTGTTATATAAATGAGTAAATACATTTTATTTAGGATTGTCATTAGAATGCATGAGTCTATGATGTAAATGCTATGAAATGGCTAAGTAAGATAATAATAATGTATAATGTATATATAAGTAATATTATAATATATGTATATATAATAATATTATATATATAATAATATATAGTATGGCCATAATAAGTGGAGATTACTTTTTTAGTTTTTTTGCATCAGCTGCTACAGAAATATTAAAAACCTGTATCAACACCTGCTCTCAATTTTGTTTGTGTGTCTGTATCCTGAGTGATCCTCAATAATTGCTTTTAGTAACTCAAACATGTGGGAGATTTTATATATCACTGAGCAGTAGCAGCTATAATACAATCTTTATAAGGTTACAATCATCCCGTTTTTTGATAATGAATAATTTTTTTTGTTCTGCAGCCTGTGTCATAAGTCACTTTGTTGCAACTTAAAAAGGTCTGCCTTTATGTGGAATAGAGAAGATTATTACAGACTATAAGGATATTGTGAAAGACAAAAAGAAATTTTTTTAAAGGCGATGACTTGATACTTGATACTATTATAGCAACTCCATTGAGAACCTAAAAGTAACAAGACAAGATAACTCCAGCTTATACTACCAAAACACACCTATATTTATATTTCTCCAAGTTTGTGTGTCATCTGTGATTCTGTCTGTCCGGCTAAAGTGATCATTATCTAGCAATAAAAAATCTACCTCGCAGAAGATTTGATCTCTGTACTTCCCTTTCACCAGGTGATAAGCTAACTAATTGAGCTCAGCAGGATGCATTAGATTCATTGGGCGGTATGGGTGGTTTTCTAGGTTTAAATAAACATAGCGACTTTACATTATGTCACAGTCCAACATTACTAAAGCTTGCTCTCACGGCTCTTATTAGTAAGTTAAGCAATACAGATACTAACTTCCTTAAATTAGCCTTTGGTAATGTACCAGGCTAATGGCAAATAGCAGGCAACTGAATTACCTGCCATTGTTCACAAGCTTTTTTTAATATCTGTGCAACGCCGGGCGCTCCACTAATTTCAATATAAAAAGCATGATTAACAGGCCCCTTTAGACCATTAGGCTGAGCCATCCTTATCATTTCTAATTATCTGATCTATCCTTATCTCGATTCCAGGTTATAAGTTAAGTAAATGTATGTACTTTATATTATTAGTTATTATTACCTTTTACATTTGTTTTTCTTATAAAAGGTTTTTAAAAACCATTTAGAAATTCATTACCTATTTTTCTAATAGTCATTGGTTTTCAAATGCACCGTTTCACATTGCTTCCAATTTCCAGTTCTTTCTAATGGCATTCTGTCAAAGTTAAGAACTTCAAGTGGACAGTACTGTTTTATGTTGCATTATCCTTAGTAGGCATTGCCTATACATTCTCTCTCTGTTCAGTCAGACAAAGCACCCTCATGCTTTTCACCACTCTACATTTGTACTAGTATTGAAAGGCACCGGTACCATCCATACAAAATTTGAATACGACGAGGTTTTACTGCAACAGTAATCTTTTTTATACCAACTTTTACGTAACTGTTGTTATTATTAATTCAACATATTCGTGATATTTATTGTTTTTCTTAGTTCGTATTAATTGCCTCAGTATCAAATCAGTTTTTATTGTAATCATTGTATATATATACAATATATATATTTGTATATATTTTGTTTTGTATATATAATTTTATATATATAATTTATTGGCAGTAAATTCATTTCAAACAGAAATTTTTTCCAAATTCAAATTTTGCCATACAACAATCATAACGCATAGCAACAGTTAGTGAATCGAATCGAATTAACGACATCTTACATCTGCAGTTATCTCTTTTTTACAGTACCCCCAGACTTGTCATGCGTTTGTGGAAGAGCTCTATGCCCCTGCCCTGTAAGCTGTCCAACACTCACCTGCCCTGTAAACTGTGAAGCAGGAAGTGGTTGGGCTGTTGGTCCTGACGGTTGCAACATGTGTGAATGCAGACCTCGTGGTATGTAAATATGCGTATTGCTCAGTAACAGTTGCATACTCAAAGATTGACACTTTATTAGAGCTGATTATTTGTGAAAGTAATATCAGTAGTTGTCAGCCCTTGACAGATAATTACAGTGGGTCACATCAAAGTAAACAGATAACCGCAGACAGAAGTTAACCCAAGTCACAAATATGGAATTGTTGGCTGACAGATTAATTTATTTTGTAATTTTCCTTGAAACTTCAACTTGACTGCAGACTAATCTGATAAATATTTATTTGAAAGCCATGCATGTCATGTACGTTTTTATAAAGACCGGCTTTCAATAGAAAATTTTGGCATGAAACCTTATGAGCTTTTGAATGGGCAAAAGGCATAAATTGTTAGGCTATTAAACATCATGGTGAGGATTTCAAAACAGTCTCTAATGACATGCTGTGATGATCTATGGCTTTCGATTCAACATGCACAAAGGTAATGGCAAAACCAGGCTGAAGTTGATATGGTCTGCTATTTATGAACATCTATCAGCATCTATCAACATCTATAAAACTCTATAGGTATCTATAAGGATCTATAACTATTTATCTTCATCTATAAGTAAATACAAGTATTTCTAAATATCTAACAGTACCTACATAAACAACTGTAACTCCAATAGCCTTTGGAGTATTGAGCGCAATTTTACATATACGTATGTGTATATATGTATGTATATGTATATATGTATATGTATACGTATATATGTATACGTATATATGTATATGTATGTATGTAGATATGTATATATATAAATATATATACAAATATATAAATATATATATAAATATATAAATACATATATATTAAAAAAAACTTGTTTCCTCACCCCGGATACCCCGTATGGGTGGTAAATTCTGCTCTAATTCGGGTCTCCTACCAGAGACCTGGGGGTTTGAGCACTCGCCTCAAGATCTTAGCTGTTCCTAATAGCGCACTTTTCTGCAACTCACCTGAGTTGATTGCTGTTGGTATTTGGGCAAGCCAAATTTTATGCGCCGGTGTTATCGCCGGTGATATATATATATATATATAAACATATAAATATATATATAAATATATATATATATATATATATATCGAGTTACATATAAGCTATATACAGTCACACAAACATGTACATGTATGTATATGTTGCTAGTTACCAGCAGCCATATTTTTCTTATTGCTAGCTAGCATTTATTGCTAACCAGACATTTATAATTATTGTTCTAGCTCAGTCTATGCTAGTAGTTGATTACTGATAAACAGCATTGTCATACCCTGCCTAATCTGTGCTAGGGCAATAACGATAATACTACTAATAATAAAGTTATATACTAAAATGACAAGACAAAATGTATTTGTGACTTGTTTTACTTATGCAACACTTCAAGTTCTGTAGTTCTATGTGTTTAGACACAATCAGGCACACTCGGCCTGTTTTAGAGTGCCCTCCTGTCTGTGAGATGTACTGTGAACATGGAAATGTGCTGGATAGTAACGGCTGCGCAACCTGCCAATGTAGTGAGTATTACATTTTATTGTAAAATGGTTTATAGATTAACTCTATTATAGGATTAACTCCATTGTAGGATTAACTCTATTGTAGGATTAACTCTATTGTAGGATTACCTCTATTGCAGGATTAATTCTATTGTAAAATGAATTCTATTGTTGGATTTGTCTCACTGGGCTATCAAAAGCACAATATAGCTGCCATTTAAAGTTTTTGTTTTATTTTTCTGTTTCAAAAGCTTCCAATTATAAAAAAAATGGTTGTATAGTTGGAACAGAGCAAACTGCTATGCGAAACAAATATGTACTTACTTATAATTAATAGATAGCTATAGATTTCTGTATTGTATAGTATGAATGCTATTTCATTAGACCGTTAAAGCAGTAATAGGTTGATTAAGCAAATATAAATCCACTTTTTTCTACTCTTTGATCCTAAAAAAGCTAGGTAACTGACTTACTCTTTGTAACGCAAGATCATTGTGACAATTTTAGCCAAGCTAACACGAAAACCGCTGTGCAGGATGGCGCATGGCTGATTCTCACCAAATAACAGTTTGTAATGTTTGTGTAGTGTTGTCCTATAAAAATTATCGTAAATTAACCAATAAAACAACAAACTACTTCTTTGGTAAACCAATTTCAGTTTAAATATAAATTATTATATACTTGAGATAAAAATGAATAAAATGATCAAATTTAATAGCTAGCAAATACAAGTTTGGTTTAAAAAGTTATAATTCATTATTGGTCGATTGAGTCATGATTTGTTATCGGGCAATTAATTATAATAGCAAACTTTTGGGACCATGCAAAGTTGACTTGCTGGAAAGCGGGTGCAGACAATGTACACTGTAACATAGGGTGTGAATAGCATGTTTCTCTCATAGGCTACCTGAACCTCCAAATCCCCTAGTGTATGTGCCAACTTATGCAACATGTACTTATGATTAAATAAAGCTATAGATACATGTATATTTTGCTCTATCTTCATCTATATTGCTTTGGTTTTAGAGCCTCCACCCTGCCAGCCAGTTCGTTGCAGACGATTTTGTGAGAACGGATTTGCTACGGATGAAAATGGCTGCGAAATATGCCAGTGCAGTAAGTCTCTCATTGTTAAAGTCTACCTCATTCAAACATTTATTTATCACAAAAGAAAGTGGTTGTATTGAAGGTATGTTATATCTAAACACTTCTGTGCTGTGGCTAGAGCAGTCTGTGAAACTTTCAAACTTTAAAGCAGATTGATGTCATCAATAAAATCTTAGTAAGCCTTTCCATTGACCAGATAAATGAACAAATATTATGTAAAAAATCTACTCATAACTGTTATACAATAGCTAATAGATCCATATTAGAAAAAAACTTCGATTCTATTTTAGAGGACTATTCCAACAGAATTTGATGAAATAAAAAAATCATAAAAGTCAAATATATCATATCATATATCATATATATCATAAAAGTTGTCCTATACACATGGTATATATCAAATATAGAAAATTAGTTTTCTTCTTAAAGCAGTTCAATGACTTAATCAAATAATTCACTTTAGGTTGGAGCACTTTTGATTTTAACCAAATTTAGAATATTTGATTAAGAAATTGTCTGCTCTTCAGCCTTTATAATAGAGAAAGTATTCCTCGCCTCTTATTCAGTCTGAGCTAAAACATTTATCATGAAAACAAGAAATAGTTGAAATGCTGCATGTCTGTGTGGAGTGACTGACCAAAGTTCTTAATAAGTCAGTTTTATTGCCTCTTTAGCTACTATAACTTTCTACAAAGTTCAGATTTTCTGAATGTTGTTTAAGTTTTATCATTTTCATTTTTGAAGAGAAGATTTACCATCATGTCTACAATAACAGTGTGGGTGCAGACAACTTGATTTTGAATGCTTCATAATGAGTTTTACAGATACCTCAAAGTTTGAGATACTTGGATATATTTTTCACAGCTGCATGAATGTCATTTTTTAAACTTTCTTGATAACAAGCTATAAGAATGACAAATTAAAACTGCATATTTAAAAAAAAATGTTAAGGTGTTGCAACAATTGAAACAAAAATTCACCTCAAATTTGCTTAAAACATTGTTTGGTTAAGCTATATTTTTAGGAGTTGTGGTAAAACTGAAAAATGATTAGCAGCTTTTTCTGGTAGTCAAAGGTTAAACAGTTACTAACAATATCTGCTGACTGGCTGATGACCAGCTAATAAATAATAAAGTTTCACTTATGACCAAATATGGTTACAGACCGTTATATAATAAAAATGGTTATAATATGGTTATAATATAGTTATAAGAGCGTATGACATTTCTGTGTACCTACTGCTGTGGTTTTAGAGCCCCGAGTATGCCAACCAGGATTCTGCAGTCTGTATTGTGAGAACGGATTTGCCACAGATGAAAATGACTGTGAGATATGCCAGTGCAGTAAGTCTTTTCATAGCAAACAACTAACATGGCTTTTGCAGCTGCCTAAATTCATCTCATTCAGAGAATTATTCTTTTAAAACAGCAACTAGATTTTGCGTAAAGATTTTATGTATGTCTGTTGATTTTACATATGTCTATTGATTTTGCATATGTTCATTGATTTTAAAAATGTCTATTGATTTTATGGGTTACCTGAAACCTGGTGCTTGGTTTGTTGTTGAGTGGTTTACATAAAACACTGTTGGGTGTTGCAATCAGCTTCAACGACATAATGTTATTTATCAACATATTATTGGTTCATTAGCTGACTAAAAAATTGACCAAGCCAATGATTGGTTGAGTAAAATATAATGTTTTGCCTTAAAAATCGGCGTTGACATAATAACCTGTAATAGTATTATTAAATACTATATTATATTGTAGAGCCAAATGTCTGCCCTGCTGTAACGTGTATTCCACAATGCCCTAATGGCTATGAGACGGATGAAAATGGCTGCCAGACCTGCAGATGCAGTGAGTATTTACACTTCCTACAGTCAAAACTTTCTATTCAGTAATTGCTCAATTTTTACAGATGATTGTTAGAACACATACCTCTGAATACACAAATACAGTGAATACATGTTTGATAGTAAAACTATGAAATTGAGTGTAACCCTTCTCAGCTGTTTTTACAGTTCGTAAGATCAAAACAGACTTACAGATTCTTTTTTAAAGTCACGAGTATCCTGGCAGTCTAGTGTGCTGTGTGAGATTGTCAGGTGCCAATAAAGTGCAGAGAATCATTACCTGCACAATTATTCTTTCCTGCAGAAGGAGCTTGATTGGTTCAGATGTTGGAATGTCAACTCTTTGAACTAAAATTTTGAAGTTCAAATAATATAAGATGCAATATTTTTTTTTAATGAATTTCCAATTCTGTTTGGTGTAATCTTTTTTCTAAAGTTCTTAATGTGGTTCTGAGCAGAGGAGAGGAGAAAGCTTTTACTTTTTCACTTTTTTTACGTGAATAGTATCATTGCAGTTCAGTTTGCTATGAGAGATCATTAGGCATTCTGATGAAGCACAGCGAATCCCGATCTGCACAAGTAATCTGTACCGGTAGATGATGATTGTTTGTGGAAAATGTTTAAATTTCAGTTCAACAAGCTAAAACTCACGAGTTCTAATCCCATACAAAACAATCTTTTTTCCAATCTTCAACTGTAGAAATGGACAGAGAGACAAGGC
The DNA here is from genome assembly GCF_963576615.1 of Watersipora subatra. NCBI lineage: Eukaryota > Metazoa > Bryozoa > Gymnolaemata > Cheilostomatida > Watersiporidae > Watersipora > Watersipora subatra. The sequence continues at coordinate 55,540,605 of NC_088711.1, read as the reverse complement.
TCTTACTATAGTAAAGATTCCATGCAGAGTTAATATCTTGTAAAGAATAATACTATCAGTAACTCACAATAATCAACAATAATTATAGTAGTCAGGATATAATAATGCTAATACTTCCTTCCTACACTTGCACCTCAGTTTATTGAGATGTACTACATATATAGTTGCTCAGCTATAATTTTCGTTTTTAAGTATGCATAATGCATATCATTGTAGATGCAAAACTTCTATGTAATAGATTTTAAACAAATCCTGACAGAGAGTGGAAAAATATTTAAGCCTTTTACCAAAAAATGAAAAAAATAAAACCCAAAACCCAAAAGAAATATGTCTTTGACAAGTTTTGTATTAAAACGCATTTGTATGTGAGAATTAAAGAACACTTTTAGCAGGCCCGTATTCTTTGGAACTGCTGGCCGTCTGAGCCGCCCCGACCTTTTAATTATTTTCGGCAGCTAAATACTAAAAATTGCAGTCTAAGCCCATTCACTCGAAATTTCAAACAACTAATTTACTATCAACTAGCGTTCTGTATTGTCTCTGTGGTGGCCTCGCCAAATGAGTGATCTTGTGAGACTTTGTTAAAACTTTGAAACTGAACTTTATTGCTTATAGTGGGGATGTGAAGAAGACCCCCAAACTTGCATTTTCTTTATCATAACATAACCAAATCTAAACATTGTTGAATAGCACTATGGGGTGGGCTCGTCTAAATAGTCTTCTAATATTACTCATAAACTTATATATTAAACATTATATATTACATATACATATATCACATATTAAATATTACACATATATAAAGATGTTGAATTAGATGCAGAACCAGTTGTAAAAGGTTTCTGCTATCGACACATTGACAGAACAAAAGCTATTGCAATAAGAAAGTAATACCTCTTGTTCTGTCAATGTCCCGTTCAGAAATCTATAGTGTCATGAGTCTTATATCGTAATTTTATTACCGTTCGTTGAATAAAGAAAAAGTTCTGCCTTCAATGAACCATAAACAATATATTTATGTAGATTTTGATGCTTAAAATTGACTGAATTTATGCATACTTTGAAGGTTGTTGATAGTTAAAAGGTTTAGAGCTTCGAGGCGCTGCCCAGACTCCAGTTGGGGGCTTACACAACCCCCAACCCCCCAGGTGTGCATAACTAGTCGCGTAACATTTGCCGCCCCAACTTGCAACCAGAGAAGACAAGACTGAATTTCAGAGTTGTTTGCGAAACGATACAAACAGATCTTTATAGTTGATGAATTGTATGAAAAATTGTATTTAATACTTAGTACTATGCACAGGTTATTCCAATGCATACTGAATTCCCTGAGTCGAACTGTAAGCTGTTTTCCTTATACAGGACCAAGGCCCTGCCCGGCACTTCGTTGTGCTGACCCATGCCCAAATGGTTTTGCTCTAAATGAGTATGGCTGTCAAACATGTACATGCGGTAAATATAATTACTAAATCTTCTCTGGGAGTAACTCTCTGCTTCTCATTTTACATGTGTCAATTATTCATCCAGATCATCAAAAGGTGTAGAAAATTAATCTCTTTTTCTTTTGCTCTCTCTCTCACCCTCTCGCGCTTGCTCTCTTGCCCTCTCAATCCCTCACTCTCGCTCTTCTTGCTCCCTTGCTCTTTCACTCTCTTGCAGTCTCGTCCATGATCTCCTTTACTATTTCATGCACTCTTTTGCTCTCTCCCATTTTCCCTGTTTTGCTCTTTTTCTCTTTCTCTTGCTTGCGTTCTTGATCTCTTACACACACTCTCTCTCTCTCCTCCCCCGTTTTTTCCTCTCACTCTCCTCACTCTCTCTCTCTCTCTCTCTCTCTCTCTCGTATCTCAAGCTCTTTTGTTCTCTTGCTCTCTCTAATTTTCTCTCTTCATGCATGCTCTCTCACTATACCATGTCTTGTGAGATTGCAGGCTATCATGGTTATCCACTTTTTCTATCTTTTGTTCTTTTTAACAATGCTTGCTCTGATACCTCTGCTCCTGTTCTCACCTGCTCTTTCTCTCTTGCTCTGGCTCATTCTCTCACTCACTCTCTCTCACACTTTCTATCTGATAGTTGAGCTACCATCTATTTGCTTCAGCTTTTTAAGTAGGTCAGCTGCTATTTGCCCTGTTACCACCAAGTTGCTTAGAAAAACATGACAAAGCATTTAAAGAGAATCTAAAGAAAGGTTTGACGATAAACCACAATAATAAAAATTGCCAAAAGCTTTTAAGCTGTTTTTCTGTCACTGTTAGCATTTGGAGTTGTTACAAAATATTTGAACTAAAATCAGTACTTTGGAAACTGGCAGCATTTAGAGATAATATTGCGTCATTTTAGCTACTCGAGATGCAACTTTCGTTTTAAAAATTCAAAGTAGCATTGGCTGAAGATTGTCTACAAAAACTAAGAAACAGTCAAATTCAGAAACTTCCTTTTAATTGCAGCGTTTGCTCAAGATCAAATGTTGTTTTACTAGTAGTTCTTTACAGTTTATTATGATGCTCACCAATAAAAATATAAATTACAGCATTTGCTAATAGAAACTCTTTGCCTTAACTAATAGTGCCAGAGAAAGTTAGTTTACCTTCATAGTCTTGGAAAATGCTTTACTTAAAGAAATGAGCGTCTGGCTAAAAAAGGCTTGTGCAACAAATAGTCTATAGCAATTTATTTAATATAAAGATGCAACCTTTCATCAGTAGAGGTAGTAACTTGACCTATGATTTTTTTGTTAAAATAATCTACTGCTTACACAATGACACAAACGAAACTACAAGGTTCATCTAATAAAATCGTAGGGTAGATATTGGTAATCAAAATTTAGCTTCCTGTTACGCTATTTCTCAGAAGTATCATCTCGTCACTTTTTCCAGTTTTTCTGCGGTCACAAATTTATTGTTAGATTGTACTGGCTCTGTTTATGTAAAGTTCAATTGTCTGATCAAAACCTCCTTTTGATACAGAACCTGGTCCTGCTCGCTGGAGGCAATGGGGTTCTTGGTCACGCTGCTCCGTGACTTGTGGTCAAGGTGTTAGACGTAGAACAAGAACTTGCTCAGATCTAACTGGTGACGGTGAGAACTGCCCAGGTAGTGACTTTCAGACAAGAAACTGCAGGTTCAGAAATTGTGATGGTGAGTATTTTTATCTAAAACTATTCAGAAAAAAGCAAACCAACTTAGTCAAAACTAAGAACTTGTTTTTATCTAAAGCATGTTGACTTTACGAGACCAATTTAAATATTTAAATTAATCCCACGACCAAACAAGAGTGAAACGATTGATTGGGAAAATTATGATAAATGCACATGTGCACACAACTTCCCAAAAAATTATCCGTTCACCAAACCCTTGCAACGAAATCGTATCAACAAATTAAACTATTTTTCAGTGAAGTCGTTTAAGTATAATAATGATACAAAACGCGTATAAACCTATTAAATATGTTACCAATGTGTTGGATCCTGCGACCAACACGTAGAGGCGACTAGGTCGGCTTATTCTACCGGTCTGCATTCACCCTTCACCGGGGCTGTGTGCGGGTTGCCCGTGACCAACACGCGGAGGCGACTAGGTCGACTTACACCACCGGTCAACATCAACCACCTTGCACAAGGGATAACTCCCAGAGTGGGTTTCGTACCAGGTCGACAAGGTCGACCGGAGGTCGACGGGGTCGACGATGCTTCTATGAATTTATCACCACAGCACAGTCCATAGACTAGGTCTTTGGAGTTGGCTATATGCTTAGTGTGGTTCTGCTATCGCTCAAGGTAACAGAAGAAGTATGGTTCCAAATGCAATGCATATATTTGAACAACATAAAAGAGCCGAGGCTCTGCCTTAAATACATTCAATTATGCAAATAAGGTAGCAAGGGCCAGCCTCCTTTAGGGGCGTGGTTACACAAATGAAAAAGGGAGCACAACTCCAAATGATATAAAGAAAAAGGGGATGGCAACATAACGTTTCCATCACACACGCCGCCCCTATAGACGACCATCGGCTATATAAAAACAAACCAAAAGAAAAGAAAAATAAAATAATATGAGAAAATACAAACTAACTGAAGCATACCAAGGATAAACAATGTCTTTCACGGACTTCGGTCGCATCTTTTATGGGGTCGACATCCGGTTTGCCAATTCTTCTAGATGACGGGCCGTCCGTCTGAGATTAGAGGCCTCTTCCCGAAGGGTGTCCACCGTGACTCGGGGTCGAATGTCTCCCAGTCGGCTCTGGACGCTTCCGACCGTTGTTAATATTTTCCTGGGAGCTGGTATGGGTCTTTCCACTTTGAGCGGACTACACCGCTGGCCTATCCGATTTTTCTTCGGGGGAGAGGGAAAGGGCGCCTGGGGTCCTCTTCTCACAGGCGGCTTCGCCTTAACCGGCCCATAGGGTGTGGGTTTCTCGAAGGCCGGAGGGTTAATCAGTCGGACCTTCTGGCTCCACGCGGGGTAACTGGCACGGTCGACCTCATAAATGTTGATGCCCGTTCCACCGTGGGCTTTTCGTATCTCCACATCCCTTATTCTGGACTGATGTTTAGAGATAGTGTCCCTGGAAGTTGAATTCCTCCCACATTTACAAAAGAATCTAGTGAAATGCTGCGCGATATGAATACGGCGCCGTCGGGGAGTGGACAATAGCTGCTGACACAACGGGCAGTTGGTACCACCTTCCTGGCATAACCTCAGTATCTTCCTAGCTGTTTCTTCAGAGACCCACTTGGTCGGCAGGTGAGAGTTTGGGGAGGAATCCTCTTTCACCGAGTCGGGCTCCGTATCGTCTAGGGTTTCGTTAGGAGCTGGGTGGAGTTCCAGAGGAATTATTAACTCGGGTAGTAGAGGCAAGGCTCCGATAATTGGAGAAGCCTTCTTTATTGTTTCCTTCGTTACTTCCATGGTTAGAGGAGGTGCAGATGTATACGCTTCGAGTTGACAGCAAGCAATGAGCGCGCTCTCTCTGGTGTCCAAGATGGCCGCCCTCTGACCTTGACCTCTGGTGGCTTCTCCTGATTGGACGGCGCTAGTATCATAGTCGGCTAAGTACGCAGGGGGCTTTCTGTTTCGTTGGGGTCGTGGGGTGTTTCCAGTCCCGGCGGTGCTAGCCTGAGCTCCTACATTTCCCGTGGTTCTTGCTTCCTCGGTTGTCAATCCGCAGCCAGGGTCGGGGCCAGCCCTCGAGTTAGGGTTGCGTTCCCCTGGAGAGACCGAGGAATCCTCGCCTGGAAACCGAAGTGATTCCAATCTTCCCGGCGATTGTAGTATTGGCAACTCCATTAGTCGACTAGGCAGGAGGGATTCTGGAATAACGACATCTGGATTACCGTTCTCTCGTGATACTCATCTCCGGGGGTGACCTCTCATGTTAGGACGTCGGGCAGGTTCGATTTCAGCTGGGGCTCGTCCTTGTTGCACCGGACTAGGGCGACAGAGCCTTAACCTTCCTTCAGCTTGAGTGGATCGCTGGCCATATCTTTCTATTTTGTAAGTATGATTTTCGTTACTCCTTAGTACGCGATAGGGTCCCACATACTTGGCCGCTAATTTTGGATTTTCCCCTTTTCTTCGCCGCTTGCTTAGTAACCATACGAGGTCACCCTCATTGAATAGCGGAGGCTCTCTCACATCGGTTGATACAATCTCCTTCTGTCTATCTCGGAGGAGAGTATGGGCTTGCATCAACCGGTCGTGAACAGTCTGGACATACTCGTGTATGCTCGTAAATGATTCCAGCCTGTTTCCATACAACAACTGGTCAGGAAGACGAAGCTCTCGACCCAACATCAAGTAATTGGGTGTTTCCTTAGTGGCGGAGTGCGGTAAACCTCGCAGCGTCCGCATGATTTGTGGCAATAACTGATCCCAATCCTCTTGTCCTCTGCCCAGTAGAAGGGCTCGTAGGGAGTCACCCAGTACTCGATTATTTCTTTCAACCACACCATTCCCTTCGGGGTGGTACAGAGTGGTCCTAGATTTGTCGACTCCCCACAAGTCACATAGCTCTTGAAATAAAGAGGACTCGAATTGGCTCCCCTGGTCGGTGTGGATAATTTCGGGCAGACCGAAGTAACTGAATATTCTCTCGTCCAAGACCTGAGCTACCGTTGGGGCTGTAGCGTCGAGGATAGCTAAGGCATCTGACCGCCGAGTGAAATGGTCAGTGAGCACCAACACCCAGCTATTTCCTCGAGGGGTCTGAGGTAGGGGTCCCACCAAGTCTACGGCTAGACGTTGCCATGGCCTCCCGGCGTACAGCCGTTGTCGGTTCCCGGAGGTGCGGCCCTTTCCCGTCTTGGCCCGCTGGCAAACTTCACAAGAGAGAACTGCCCTCCTGATATCTCCAGCCATGCCCGGCCAGTACCAATCCAGTTGGACGCGTTTCAGGGTCCTCTCCACACCGCAATGTGTTTGTTCGTGGGCTTTCCACAGGATCTCCTGTCTCAGCGTTTGGGGGCATACCACCACCACCCTTTCTCGTCCATTCTGGATGAGATGAAGGGTCAATACACCTGACTCGTCAAGCTGGAGCTGGTGGAACATCCGGGCCAATCGCTGCAACTCGGGGCTGCCTACTTGTAGCACGGCCTCTTCTATTCTTTTCCGGTTCCTGACGGCCTGATAAATTATCCCTAGGTCGGTAGCGGGCCTCTGTTGCAATGCCCGTACTTCATCTAGCGAAGTCTGCACCACCGCCAACAGTTCCGGGACCGTGATTTCATCAGTTTCTTCAACGGGTCCTGGTTCACCTGTCATCTTGACGGCCCGTAACCGAGGGTTTTGAAGCTTTCTGAGGGGGTCGTCCAACACTCCCGGTGACCCCGCACCGCATGGCAGCCGTACTGGAACTGGGCTGGCTGGTGTGGGAGTCATGAGGTCGGGCCCTGATGTATGTCCGCTGCTGGGTAGTCGAGGCCATTTGTCCTCATCCAACTGGCGGGCGCTGGGACTGGGTCCTCCTGTACCTCTTGGTGGCTGTACTGGAACTTGGTCGACTGGTACAGTAGTTTCCCCATTTGTCCCTGGAGTTACTAGAGAGTCACACACCTGTGACCTAGTTGGCCCCCGATCCCGCTTTTCAATGGCTGCACACTGCCGGCAGTCGATGCACTGTCGTCGACTCAATCCATCGGCGTTACCGTGCTTAACGCCCTTTCGATGGATAATTCGATACTTGTTCTCGGCTAGGCTCTCCAGCCACCGGGCCACCTGGCAAGAGGGTTCCTTCCTCCGGTGCAACCAAACCAAAGAGGCATGGTCTGTCCGGATAGTAAATTCTCTGCCATATAGGTAGGGCCGGAAATGTCGGACAGCCAGCACGACTGCCAGCAACTCTCTTCTAGTCACGCAGTAATTGCGTTCGGCGGAGGAGAGGGTCTTGCTATAGTAGGCTATAGGTCGCTCCTTGCCTTGCTGGACCTGGGATAGCACAGCCCCGGTTCCTACGTTACTAGCATCGGTATCGAGCACGTAGGGTAAGGAGGTGTCAGGATATGCCAGTACTGGAGCGTGCGTCAGTGACCACTTGAGCTTAAGGAAAGCTTCCTGTTCCTCTCCCTCCCACTTCCAGGGGACCCCCTCGCTTGTCAACAAGGTGAGAGGTTTGGCGATCGAGGCGTAGTCAGGTACGTATCGGTGATAGTACCCAGTGGTACCCAAGTATGATCTTAACTGCGTCACATCCTGTGGTGCTGCCCATCCACTGATGGCCTGAATCTTCTCAGGGTCGGTAGCCACTCCAGTGTCGCTGACTATGTGGCCCAGGTACTTAACTTGGGTCTGGAACAGACTGCATTTAGAGGGCTTTAGTTTTAACCCGGCCTGTCTCAGTCGCTCCAACACCTCTGCCAGCCTAGTTACATGACTAGAGAAGTCTGCCGACATGACGATGATGTCGTCCAGGTACAACAGCAAGGTTTTCCAGTGTAGCCCTTGGAGGACGCGTTCCATTAGCCGCTGGAAGGTAGCCGGGGCGGAGGTCAGTCCAAAGGGGAGCACCTTCCACCTCCATAACCCACTGCGTGTGGCGAACGCTGACCGTTCCTGGGCCTCGGCAGAGAGGGGTACCTGCCAGTATCCGCTCATCATGTCCAAGGTACTGAAAAACCTGCTGCCGGACAAGGCGTCCAAACTTTCATCAATCCGGGGGAGGGGTAGGCGTCCTGGCGAGTGACACTATTGAGTTTTCTATAGTCCACACACAATCGCCACGCCCCGTCCTTCTTCCTCACTAAGACCACCGGAGAACTTCAGGCCCCGTGAGCGGGCTCAATCATGCCCTGTTTCTCCAGGGCCGAAACCTGTCGCTCGATTTCGGCTTCTTTCTCGTGCCCTACTCGATATGGGTGTTGACGGACGGGTTGTGCCTCTGGAAGGAGGGGGATTTCGTGCTGTACCAGGGTGGTACGCCCCACGTCCTCGCTTCCTTGGCTGAACACATCCGCATAACGGACCAAAAGGTCTTCCATCCTTCGGTGCTCGGTAGGGGACGAACAATGTGGCGCCGCCTGTTGGAGCAAGTCCAGCATATGGGGAGGTACGTTGGAAGCAGAAGGGGGAGGTTCCTTAGAAATCTCGGCCTCTTTTTTCGCTGTCCAGGGGACCCCTATTTTGTCCGGCCCGACTCCAGTGTATTGTCCCACAACCGTCCCTGCCGTCACGCTGACTGGATGGTCGGTAGGATTCATGCAGCGGATGGCCACTCTCCCCTTCTCACCGGGTTGATGTAGGCTGGCGGCCACCATATAACCGTTTCTTACTCCCTTGATTAACCCGACTGGTTGATAGGACGAGGACGTGAGACGTCCGGCAACCAGAACCTCGGTTCGAGGGGGAAGCGTTGTGGCTTGCATTATTTGAACTCCACTTGTCAGGGGTCGATCCTCTCTGTCAGTGCAAGTCAATTTCTGCCCATTTAACACCAACGTGGGTTGCTGAAAGTTCATCTCACAGTGGTGGTCGACCAAAAAGGGCATGCCCAGGATGGCATCTTCCTTCAGGACACACACCACTAGAGACACAGTGACCTGGACACTCCTGACTTTGATTGGGAGAGTGATGAGTCCGTGAAACTGCAGCCGGGTACCATCTGCCATCCGCCCATAGTCTTCTCGAACCTCTAATTGGCTCTTGACATCCTTGGGTAAGCGCTCAAAGACATGTCGTCCCAACAGATTAGAGGTGCATCCGGTGTCCACGAGAAACTAGACGGGCTGACCTCCGATGCGACCTGGCAAGAAATAGCTGATATTGAGTGGCTTCCACAATTCATCTCCATGAGTTCGTCTGGCTTGGCTCATTCTCTGGGGGCCTTTTCGGGATGGCCGAGACGGCTTTGGCCAGACGTACGTTTCGTCCTTGGCTTCTGAGGGTGGGAGACCTGCACACTCAGGTAAGGGTTGATACTGGTTATGCAAGGGGACCGGTGGCGAGCAGGGGGGAGCCTGTGTCGCCTAGTCCGTCGTGGCCGTTGCCACTGGCCTTGCCTTGGTATGGTAGATCCACAGTCAGCACTTCCCCCTACTGCTGTGGATGGGAACCGTTTCCCGACCTCATGGCTTGAGGTGATTGTTCTTGGATAACTTGAGGACACCGGCGTCGTACATGTCCTGTCTGGCCGCAACCCCAACAGTTAGGGTCCCTTTTCTCTGCTCCCCGTTGCCCCAGTCGGTTTCCTTCTTTTAGTTCATCTGCTAACCCTTTTATAGCCATTAAGACGTCATTCAGGGTGGCTGATGGAGGATCCGAGTGGACGGGGGCGACTGTAGCAGGGGTAGTCTCCTCCTCCTCTACTGTCATTACTATGGGTCGAGCACCAGACCGAGGAAGAGTGGGCTGAATTTGCAGGAACTCATTCCCTGCCTGCACTGCTTCCTCTAAGCTCTGTGCTCTTACTGCTAAAAGATGGCGTTGGAGGTGCGTGTTTCCCAGAGTCAGGGAAAATGCATCCATGGCCATATTAGCTTGGTAGGAATCCGGAAGATCAGCGTATGCCATCTTCACTAGCCGCTTCATCTCCGTTGCATGTTCTTGGAGGCTAGTCTTGGGTTCCCTCTTGAGGTGGAGCCTGCTCTTAGCCTCTCTCGGAGAGAGCCCGTACTTGGTGCGTAAGGCCGAGAAGATGGAGGCAGGCGAGTCTCCTCGACTACAACCTCTGGCTCCCTCCTTCAATGTCTCACGCAGGTGGAGGAGAGTGGCCTTCTCATTCCACTCATTAGCTTCTGCAACCTCCTCGAACTGGGAGATGAACAGTTCCACATCCTCACTCCCATCGAACTTCGGTGGCTTGAAGCTAGCTCCCTTCTTAGGCATTTGTAAGGCTCTAGTAATAGCCTCTGTCAGCTGACCAATCTGGTCGACCTGCTGTAACTCTGCCTCAGCCAGATCTCTGGTAGCATTCCGTCGGCTGTGGGGCATGGTCACAAGGTTGGTCTTATAAGTCCAAATTATTGCAATCAGATCCCACTGCTGCCACCAGTGTGTTGGATCCTGCGGCCAACACGTAGAGGCGACTAGGTCGGCTTATTCTACCGGTCTGCATTCACCCTTCACAGGGGCTGTGTGCGGGTTGCCCGTGACCAACACGCGGAGGCGACTAGGTCGACTTACACCACCGGTCAACATCAACCACCTTGCACAAGGGATAGCTCCCAGAGTGGGTTTCGTACCAGGTCGACAAGGTCGACCGGAGGTCGACGGGGTCGACGATGCTTCTATGAATTTATCACCACAGCACAGTCCATAGACTAGGTCTTTGGAGTTAGCTATATGCTTAGTGTGGTTCTGCTATCGCTCAAGGTAACAGAAGAAGTATGGTTCCAAATGCAATGCATATATTTGAACAACATAAAAGAGCCGAGGCTCTGCCTTAAATACATTCAATTATGCAAATAAGGTAGCAAGGGCCAGCCTCCTTTAGGGGCGTGGTTACACAAATGAAAAAGGGAGCACAACTCCAAATGATATAAAGAAAAAGGGGATGGCAACATAACGTTTCCATCACACCAAGCCTTTAAAAGGTTACCAAAAATTCCTAAAACTAACCCATCTGATTGGATTATTATAAATAGACCGATTTATTAGGACGAAAATCATCACAGCACGCTTGAAAAGCTTTGTTTAATAAAAGTTAAGACCGGAAATTGAAACGCCGAGCGACAGAGAATAGAACGATAAAATCTTGCCACAAATCGCCACAAAACGCTTGAACAGCTTGGTTAATTAATAGTTTCGACCGACCTACGAAACGCCAATAAAGCCATGCAACATATAGTAGAACTGTTTACTGTGTACTGTTTGAGGCGTATACCGATTTACAGGTACGAAAATGTGGTACACAGTTTATCAGCCTACGTTTTGTCCAATTACCGAAGGTTTTTCAAATTATCTAGAACATCAGTCAGATTGCTTTACATCTTATCTACAAGGTAGGGCGTTACTACAACGCCCTTTTATGACAAGAAAATCTCTTTATTTCACTCCAGTTTGCATAAAACTTCCAGACGCGTAAATGCTAACGTTTGCTCTCTGTTACATATCGCTGTCAAAACCGTTCTACATTCATCACAACACAACCAACTTTCAAACTGTATATTACACATCAGTTGACCGTTTAACTTTTAATATTGCATTTCAGAGATATAATAAACATATTTCTTTATTGTTGGTGGTGTTGTTATTAGTTAAATTACGTACAGTAGGTTAGGTTTACAGCTTGAATTAATATTTATTTTATTATTGTAAAACATAAGTTTGAGATAATTATTTATTTCATGAATATTTATTTCTGTTACATTTCTGTTATTTCTGCTGCGCCTTTTTAGAGTCGTGCTCCCTCAAATTTATTTTATATCATCTCAAACAAGTCTCATTTACATTATACTCTGTCGATTCCTGCTGAGAACTACTGTTTCAACAACCAGCAGTACCCTTTCTTTTTTCCCATTATTACTTTGGTCGTGGGCGGTATGACAGTGAAATTTCTAGTAAATGTAATAACAATTGAAAATTTGTGAAGTGTGGCAACGTTGCAGCTAATAATTGGTGGCAAACAACAATCAATACCTTGCGGGTTTTTTAACCACTACACTGTCAGATGAAAACTAAAAAAAGCACTCTTAGAATTCTTAGACTAGTATAATCAGCTATTTTTTAAGTTAGTTTGTAGAAAATAAATGATTTCAGGTGTACCACCTCTACATTAAAACTTTCCTATGTCAAATTATTACTTCATCTGAACTATAGCCCAAATATAGTCTAATTTTTAATAACTAGAATGCAATTCTGGTACATTAGTGTCAACTATAGTTGTTGATTATACAGGAGTTGACAAACCAGGAAGATGTCCCCGTCCCCGATCAATAAACAGGAATAACAATCGCTCGTGCGCACAGGATTTTGACTGTCAAGGAAATAAGAAATGTTGTCTATTGAGACCTGGTTACAGAGTTTGTATCAGACCAATGTAAGTATCTGATTGTTTGAGTGCCTAATCATCTTATGAATTTCTAATTGTTTTATTTAAATTAAAGTATTTCAGTTTATTTAATGACCAAACACGAGCGAAGCGATTGTTTGGGAGCTTTATGATAATTGCATATACGCATACAACTCCCGAAAAATTATCCGTCGACGGCCGTTATCAAACCCTTGTACCGAAATCGTATCAAAAAATTTAACCATTTTTGTGTAGAGTCATTTAAGTGTAATTATGATACCAAAAACATATGAACATATGTAAATATGTTACCAGGTCTTTGAAGAGTTGACGCAATATTCTAAAACTAACCTATCTGATCGGATTATACATAAATAGACAGATTAATTTGGCCTAAAATCGCCATGAAAACTTGACAAGCCTTTTTTGATCAAAGTTAAGACCGGCCAACAAAACGCCGATAAGGCCGTGTGACAGAAAGTAGAACCATTAATTCGTGCTCATTTTACGAGAAAACCATGTACATTTCACCAGTCTATGGCATTGTCCAATTGCCGGAGGTTTCTGTAATTAACGTAGAAGTACTGAAAAGTAATCGTTTCTTTTTTGCCGATTCTACCGGACTCTGACATTTTGGACACTTACATAATGTATAATGAGTACTTTGGTATACCAACAGCTGATGTCCAAAGCAATGAAAGTAATTGAAATGTTGATGATATTTTTTTAACGATTGTTATAAAATTATTACAATATTTAATTATAAGAATAATTATTCGATTTTATAAGAATATTATAAGATTTAGTTATAAGAATAACAATTCGAATTTACAAGATCGAAGTATATAGTGACCGACGGTGTGCAATATGTTACTGTTATTATTTTTCTAAAGATTTTGTTGATGATAATGCGGCTGTGCCCAATATCGCGGTACTGCCAAGCCATTTTTAATATCTGGAAAATTAAGTAATAGGCCTACAATTTCTTATAGATATACATCTATTTCTATAGCAACCAGCTAAAATCTGTTCAGATTTTTAAATTCAGCATAATATTTTAGATGTAAATACAGATATCTAGATAAATATCACAACTTATTGATATTGGTTGCTATGACCAATGATATACAGCCCCCAACCTGTGTATATTACACAGCAGCTTGCCATTTTATTTTTAATGTTGCATTTCTCCTATTGCAGGGGGAGAGATATAAACATATAATCTTTTCCTTTCATTGTTGCTGTTTGTTGTACATAATAACACCCAGTACATTACAGCTACCATTGCAGCTACTATTGCAGTTTTCCTATTGCACTGCAGTGCCATTTGACAGCTAATATTGCATTTCTCAACCGACAGTACCCTTTCTATTTCCATTATTACTTTGGTCGTGGGCTGTATGACAAGAATTTCTAGTAGTAATATACAAATATAAACATATAGTTTTATGCTTAAATATAACTATAAATTTATATTCTTATACAAATTATGTAAAATATATATACATATATGTTAATATCTGCATAATATAAATTTAACATTTAAATAAAGTGTATAAATGTATGTTATTATAGTATATATTTGTGAGCCTCAGACATTATAAATATATAATGTATATAAAAATGTAGTATTATACAAACATTAAATATATAACTTATCATATTTAATATAAATTTAATATCAAATATAAATATAATTTAATGTAACAGTAAATTAGTGAGCCTGAAAATGTTATTTTTCTGTTGCAGAAATTATCAAAATTAAAGTGAGAGTATGAGTTCTGCTTGACCGAAAGAAGAGACTTTTCTATACATGAAGAATTGCGGGAAGTTAAACCTTTTATCACCCATGTTCTTATCTTGTGTTAAAGACTACCTTGTTAAGTAATGTTAAAGAATTTTTAAAAATTTTATGTTACCCTTATAAAATAAAACCCTGAGAAAGCAATAAATTACAACCCAGCTTTAACAAGCTGGTCACAATTCACTATGAGTCAGTTTACAAAAAGCTCTTATATCTGAAGGAAAGATAGTCAATCCTACAAAAGAAAACAGATGAGATAAGTTAAGGGCAACTTAAATATTTTTGCAAAGACACTCATGTCTCTCAGGATAATACATATTTACATATTATTTATGCTAGTACTATTAGAGATTCTCCGATGTACTGTTAAATCGCAGATAATAACGATCTGTAGTAGTGATCAGCTCGATCTCATGGTGGTTGGTGCAGCTGTAGAGCGACAGTTTACGATGCTGAAAGTTGTGAGTTGAAATCGCATACTATTCAATCTCTTTTCATAACCTCCAACTGCGGCTTCAGATAGGAAGATAGACAGACAGACATGGTCCTTTTTGTAGTAAAAACTAAATTAAAGCATTAAAAATAAACTTGCACAAAATTTGAGTAGATTTTATCAGAAAGTATCAGTATTTTACAATCATTTGTGATGGTTTTTGGTGTTTGTGGAGATTGGCTTCGAAATTCTGATTGCCAGGATGTTTTGAGATTGAAATTGATAAAACTTGTTTGCGATTATAATGCTCGGCACTAGCAAAAGTGTAATTATGGAATTCATAGCTGCGAAGAGACGGGTAACTCTGCAACCTAACGCAATAGCTGGTATCAACTATTGCAACAGTAACCACTACATATGTAGTGGAGTAATTTTGCGTGTATTTTTCTTTTGAGTATTTCAACTGTGATGAAGTTTTGTTGCATTCAATGTTGAAACATCCTGACAGCTGGATCATCTCAAAAATAAATAAAATCGCAAAAGGTAGAAAAATATTGATGCTTTATGATAAAATCAACTAGAATTTAATGTTAGCTCATCATTAAAAAGATTTACTACTAGCCACAGTTGAGCCAATATGCAACTATATTTACTTGAAACAAAAAGGTTTATGTTAACTAGAATATGCTATAGGCACATGCTGACAATAATATTGTATATATTAGTCTGATCATAGTCTGAGCTGGTCTTTTCAAAGGAAGATTTATAACCAGCCATCCGACAGTTCCAACAGAAGTATTTTTAGAATCACAGACTTCAACAAGCATTCAACCTATACCACTAAAATATATCTATTTGTTACAAGAAGTTGTCTGCTCCTTTTATACCATTGTTTTGAATGAAAAAAAATTATTAATTGTAATGCTCCGTACTTAGCAATGGCTTGTTTACAAAACAGCTACATGTACGTACATTTGCTAAAATGAGGGTTCTAAAAGATTTAGGGAAGAAGCATGACTATGGAAACTCCAGGTTGTAATGTGAGTGAGTCAAAAAACCCTATGGACAGTCCACACAGACCCCAGACACAAGACAGTCCCATCTCCAAGCCACCATGATTATTATTATATGATAAGCTCAGTTACTCTCTATCTTTTAAATACAGACTCTAAATTCATGACAGTCACTAATTCTTACTCACCTTTAAAGAAGTTATCTATTGGCCCATGCTGTTTCATTATGAATCGAAAGAAACAAAGAAACTAGTATAATAAGCAAGAATTTATTTAAAACTACCATCCAAAACACAGGAGAAGAATCTAAGCAATGATTAATCTTAAGCTATTCAAGGGTTCCACAGGGCGGCCAACACAGAGTCCCGTCGATTGTGTCGGTTGATAGAAAACTGATCGGTTCTCAGGTTTTTAACAAAACAATCGAGTTGATCCGCTATAATAAGCAAAAAATTGACTGAAGAAATTAAAGATAAGTAGCGTGATTTTTTCGTCCCAAAAACACACACTGTTTTTGGTGTAATGAACTCGAGCTAATATAAGTTTGGAAAGAAAAGGAAAAAAAACGTTGTGTGAATATTTCACTTCATTCCGGTTTTACCGCATTTAATAAGATATGAGCAACCTTATAGGAGGGGGTACGCATCCTAGGGAGTACCCCTACTAATTCTTCTTAGGGGTACGCCGTACCACTGTGCACCCCCCATTTCGAACACTGCTCTTAACGTGGATTTAAACGAGCTCTAGGGGCTTAGTAATTCAGTTTCAATAGTTCAATGCAGGTCTCTCTAAAGCAACAGCAGAAATCAAAAGGTTGTTTATTTTTGAAAAAATATGTAATTTGTTGTGAGATCATGCAATGTATTGGTTTAGTTATTTGAACCAACAAAGCCTCGATAAAAGCGTGTATTAAACTGGTGGGACTTGGTATGACCAACAGATTCTATGACCGATAGTTAAGAACCATTGGTCTAGACAGACCACAAGACAGTAGAACTTCGAATGTATGTATAGAGTGTCTGTACTAATTAAGCCCATTGTTTGTTGGTTGGGTACCCAATATTGTTTTTGTAAAATTATAATACCCATTTTATTAACCAGAAATTCCACTGTCATCCAGCCCGCGACTAAAGTGATTATGGAAAAAAGAAAGAGTACTGTTAGTTGTTGAAAAAGAATTTATCAGCAGGAACTGACAGAGTATAGTGTAAATGAGACTTGTTTGAGATGACATAAAATAAATTTGAGGGGCACGACTCTAAAAAGGTGTAACTAACAATTTATTTTGGAGGTAAAGTTGGGTTGAAACCAGGTATACGAGTAATTGGTTAATTTTTGATATTACAATATCTGTTATAAGTATACAGTATCTGTTAAAGGTCGCGCAGTCTAGTCTCCTCTCTTTTGCGTTGTAGGATTTTGTCATTGATTGCTAATCGATTATACTGTAATTTAACTAACAACAGCAATAATGAAATATGTTTATTAAATCTCTTATTATATTGAAATGTAATATTAAAGTATTAAAGGAAAACGGCAAGCTGCCGTGTAATATACAATTTGAAAGTTGGTTGTTGGTTAAAATAAATATTAATTCAAGCTGTAGACCTAAACTACTGTACGTAATTTAACTAACAACGGCAATAATGAAATATGTTTATTATATCTCTGAAATGCAATATTAAAAGCAAAATATATTGTAATATACAGTTTGAAGTTGGTTGTGTTGAATGTAGAATGGTTTTGACAGCGATATGTAACAGAAAAAAATATTAATAAAATAAATATTTAACTATCTCAAACTTATGTTTTACAAAAATAAAATAAATATTAATTCAAGCTGTAGACCTAACCTACTGTATGTAATTTAACTAGCATCAACAATAAAGAAATATGTTTATTATATCTCTGAAATGCAATATTAAAAGTAAAATGGCAAGCTGCCATGTAATATACAGTTTGAAAGTTGGTTGTGTTGTGAATGTAGAATGGTTTCGACAGCGATATGTAACAAAAAGCAAACATTGGCATTCACATGTCTGGAAGTTTTATGCAAACTGGAGTAAAATAAAGAAATATTCTTGTCATAAAAGGGCATTGTAGTTCCGCCCTAGCTTGTAGATAAGATGTAAAGAAATCTGGCTAATGTTTTAGATAATTTAAAAAACCTTTGGTAATTGGACAAAAACGTAAACTGATAAACTGTGTACCACATTTTTGTACCTGTAAATCGGTCTACGCCTCAAACAGTCTACGTTAATTACACAAACCTTCGGCAATTAAACAATGCCATAGACTGGTGAAATGAGCACGCTTTTCTCGTGCTGAATTGCGCACTGCTAAATAGTTCTACTATCTGTCGCACGGTTTTATTGGCGCATCGTAGGCCGGTCTTAACTATTATTAAACCAAGCTTTTCAAACGTTTTGTGGCGATTTTTGGCCAAATTAATCTGTCTATTTATGTATAATCCGATAAGATGGGTTAGTTTTAAGATATTGCGGTAACCTTTCAAAGACTTGGTAACATGTTTAAATAGGTTTATATGTGTTTTGTATTGTTATTATACTTAAACGACTCTATGAAAAAATGGTTATATTTGTTGATGATATTTCGATGCAAGGGTTTGGGACGTTGTTGATGAATAATTCTCGTAAGTTGTGTGCACATGCATTTATCATAAAAACTCTCAAACTTCTCTCCGTTCATTTGGTCGTGGGAAAAGCCTTTTTAGTTATTCAGTTGCTTATTGGTTTTATGCAATCTAGACTTGATGCAGCGATGTGAGTTGAACCCTTTCTTGCATGACGTCCTCATATGAGGACAAAATACTACATTCAATTTTTAAACATAAAAATCAGAAGTTGTTTTTTGTAAAATTATAATACACATTTTACTAAAAAGCCTTTTTAGTTATTCAGTTGCTCATTGATTTGATGCAATCTAGACTTGATGATGCAGCGATGTGAGTTGAATTTAAACAAGCATCTGACATAGTCAACAATATTGACACAGATTGATGCATCCACACATGTGAATATTTGATTGGGTAAACTTGAGAGTTCTCTAAAATTTAAAGGCTTGTTATCCCAATAATTAGCCATCTAGATAAAATCAATGAATATGCAAACTTTTTCAGCTTTAGAATATATTTTTCAATTCCAGCAGAATTGGCCAACTGTAATAAAACAAATCTTTGTTTTTAGGCAACTTTTTGAATAGGATGGATAAAGATTGACTAGACTAATTTTCAGAATCTCTAAAGTACAACCCATGTTTGGACTGCATAATAAATGTATTGCGAGTTGACCTCTTAACTCGTCTAAAATACGATTGGTTAGTAAATATGTTTATAGCTCAAGGAAATACAGTATTAGTTTTGAAGCTAGTAGCTTTGGCTTTCCGTCTAGGTTAGCAGATCTACTGGTTGATTAATTTTAAACTTGTGGGAGACTAGTTGAATGCATATATTGTAATAAAACTATGTCATAAATAAAAGGTGTTGACTGTAACGACCTGGTGTTGTAATGTAAGAGAACAGGAGAAAACAACTAACTACATGCAATCAGCATCAGTTAATAAAGAAAAATACAGCCTAAGAACTGCAGCATATTTTTGTATAGTTCATAGATATTACTGTTCATCTCTTGTATATTATTGAAGAAAGCATAGGAATTGGTGTAACTGCACAACAATTTTATAGCGTGTCTAGCACTGAGCTATACAAGTCGTATTGATCAAAGACATTATCATATACCGTACAGCGTATGCACATGCTAAATGACGTATTATTTGAAACTTTATGAATTCTATTAATTCTATGACACACGATGCTTTTCAGTGTTTTCTTGAACTTTTATTTTTAGTTTTTCGTAAGGTTCAATTGCTATATCGCGGTCAAGGCCAATTATTTTCACGCCTACAGCTGTATTATCTCTGTATAGGAAGAGTCTCGATATACTCTCTCCAATCGGTCAGACAAAGACAGTACGATATCTCATTTTTACATTTGTACCAATATTGAGAGGTACCAGTATCATTGTATTCAAAGTTTTAATGGATAGCTTCAGGTAGAACAGTAACCCTTATTATACACACACACACTTCTATACAAGAATTGTTATTTTTTAATTCAACATGTTCAGGATTTTTATTTGTTTTCTCAGTTTGTATTAAATGTATCATTACCGAATCATCTTTTATTGTAATCGCAGCAAAACAGACTTACTTTAGCTATTACTTGCTAATTGTTTCATATTTAAATTTAAACACTTTTATAGCTGTTTTTTTAAATTTATTTGACCTGCACAAGTATTTTTTTTAATGATGTGAAATTTTAAAGTTACGTTTGTTTGACAAATTTTGAAAACTTTATTGTTGTTTCTATTTTTTTCATAATTGATTTCAACTAAACAAAGCACTTTTCTCATGATATGTAGTTTGAAAGTTAAAATGGCAAATTTTGTTATATGGTAAATACAAATCCATTTTTTGCCGAAGACTTTTTATTACTCGGGCAATGCCGGGTAGTACAGCTAGAACTATACATATAAGATATACTCCTATAAGTGCTGCCTTTGCTTAGGAACAATCAGAATCACCTGTTGCCATGACATACTCAGTGCTACATAGACAGACATCTCTTGTAACAATATTAAATAACCAGTTTAAACTAGAGTGCTAGAAAAATAACCAATCAGGTAACTAGAATTAAGTTTACAAAGTCAAACAAAATATGTTTCACTGATCTCTGTTTTTGTAATGGTTGCTTTAATCAGAAATGTTGTCACAAATTGTAAATGCAATGACCATAAATCTGATGATGATATAGAATTGGTTTCTCCTCTCTTAATATTTTTTGTTATTCTTATGTGATGATAGAAACAGCACACAGTGCTAGTCATGTATGAGCTCTGAGCATCTACTGAGATTTGTTAGTTGTTTTCAAGGAACAAAGACTAAAGGCATGATAGTTTTGACTTGCAGATGTCATCGCAGCCTTTGGTCATGTAGCAACAATGTTAGTCTTTTATCTATTGATCAGGTCTGTTTACGCCAGGATCCTAGTGTAGATTTAAAAGTTGATCACTGTCAACTTGTCATAGACATAACATAACGACTTTATAACTTAGCACCTTTTTACCTGTTTCTTATAAAACTGCTCACTTGATTATGTTGCTTCCTGTTTTAATTACAGAATAGTTTTTTAGTGTACAAGTTTTCATTGTCTTTTTTTCTAGTTTTGAATAAAAAAACAGAGATAATGTTTATGTTCTTAGCTAAAAATGTGCATCTTTTGATCAGGTCTGTTTACGCCAGAGTCCCAGTTTAGATTTGAAAGTTGACCATCGTCAACTTGTCATAGACATAACATAACGACTTTACAACGTAGTACTTTTTTGGCCTGTTTCTTGTAATACTGCTCACTTAAATGTAGTTATGCCACTTCCTGTTTTAATTATAAAAAAAGATTCCTAATTTACATATTTTCATTGTTTTTTTTAGTAGGCCTATTGATTAAAAAAACATAGATAATTTTTATTTTCCTTTTCATTTTATTTTCATCACTAGAAATGTGCAGTTTTTCATAATGTACTCTCTGATCTGTTAGTTTTCTGCCCTAAAAAGCTTTCATTGAACAAGTCATATGTGAATTTCTCTAATAGGCCTATACGTTTTTGATGGCGTTATCAATTCTGGTTTCCTTTATAACATTCTAGCCAGACCATGGTCATTTGTTAAACCCTCTATAAAATATGAGCTACAGTATGATACTCGACATAGAAATAAAGGATGATATGTGCTGAATAACCTTAGAACTGTGAATGTATATGCAGATATATCTTTGTTAAAATAAGCACTTGTTGTTCAGCCCTGAATCACCAAACAAGTTTTGGTGAGTTGTAGTCTGCTCAGATGCATAGTAGAATTCTAGTCAAACTTTAGCATGTAGATTAATCCATTTTAATATTTCATTTATATGTCAAAACTATTGCATGTTGAAGCAAATATTTGTTTTTAAATAAATATTTTACTTTTTGTGTAATATGTTCTAGAGCCAAAATGCGAAAACAAACATTTCAAGTAGTTCCATATAGCACTGAACCAAATAAATTATATATAATTATATAAAAGTAGAACAGAGTCATTAAATTGAGATAAATAATAAGTAATATTTAGACTAAGTCGAGAAACCAAGTGCAAGCTTGTGTGCAACAATACGTTCATTAAGTAGCAGAGTAAGTGAGGGAACTTACATGGCAACCTAATCAAGTTTACACTAGATATAGTTCAAATTACTAGGAGATAAATATATATATCAGACACTAGTTAGTTTTGGAATATTTTCTGTAATTGACGTTATATGGTGAAAGCAGACACTGTTTAGTGGCATAAAACACATAAGTTTAGTAACAATTCTTGTCTAAAAGAACTCTAGTGTCTAGTGAATGTGTATGCATGTATGTGTGAGGACGGGAGTTTTCTGTTGACCATAAGTATATGCACTCTTTCATTGGTTTCACAGAGTAGAAATGTATTTGTGCTGTGTCATCTAACTACATAAGACATCATGTTACAGTTCTAGTTAATAATTATGCACATATCAAATCATATAAATGATTTATGTTGCACATAATTCATTTCCTCGGAAACTCACTTGTAGAGGTTACGCCAGATTTGTTCCTGACAAAATTTTAAATGAGTTTTCGTCTAGCGGATAGAACAATGCCATTTTTTTATTTAAACACAAAGATAAAAAATAAAAAGAAAATAAGTGGAAGCCTGCTATTTGCTGCTTGTTTTAAAGAGTTAGATAGTTAACCTTTTCAAAATAAAAGCATATCGAATTACCCATTTTTTGACAGTAACTGTTGAGAAAGTGAGATTTGTTGCCTTTAATTTGTCATAGTAAATCAGTTTATTATTTATCATCTCTTATTGACCATATTGTCACAAGTTGTTGCCATGTGTCATCTAGTGACTCTTGTTCATTAGTATACATTTTGGTGAAAATGTATTTTTGTCTGTATTTTCCATGTGACTCTAAAAACTGTTTTTTCTGATTTGACATATTGAATTTGTTTAAACTTATTAAATCAGTTTAAACTTGACCATCACTATTTGTTGTCTAATATTGACACAAATTTAGCCTCATGTTTGCTAGTACTCTTCATAGTGACTATAAAAAAGTTATTTAAGGTGTTTTGCTCAGCGATTGTTTTTATTTTCTATTAAAAGACTCTATTTATCCATATTATATTACCAATAGCTATACAGTCAGGTTACAATTTTTGCCTTCCCATTACCTTTAATTACTGTTTGAGTTTTGACCACAGTTTTCATCAACTTCTGGTAAAAAGCTTGTTAGTATATATCTCATTCACTTTCTCACAGTTTAACTTTCTTTCTGTAGACATCTGTTCAAGGCGGGACCCAGATACAGAGGTTTGCTCCAAACTATCTGTTAGCTGTAATTTTAAGATTTCGATGCTTCTTTTGTGGCGATGAAAGCAAAGGTCATTGTACTCTAGGTTAACCAGCTAGTTTTGGCCATTCACTGTTATATGTACTGCTCTCAATTTTAAAACCCAATCTTGTTTCTCGAGGCTGATTTATCCTCTCTCTTCTTAAATGTAACAGAGCCATATCCTGGTCTACAGTATTATAAGTGACTCTCTTTTGATTTGGTTTGTTAACTCATGCATTACACTTGTCCAGAAGTCACCAACTGCTAATAAATTGGAATATTCACATAGTACGAAGCAAACAATTTACATGAATTCTTCAAATAATGTGGAAATTATGCTATGGGAGATATACGTTATAAAAGCATGCACTGTATAAGGGAACTGGTTTTTGACTTGTTTGTTAACTTATGCATTACACTCGTCAAGAAATCACCAACTTTTGCTCAATTGTTATTTTAGTTTTATTTCCTGTTAGCTCAACTCAACATAAACAGTAGATTCACACTCTTCCTGGAAGCCAAATTTAAATCACAGTTTTTATTTTCATTGTTTCATTATGGTTTTAATCTTTTTAGTATTTTGTTTTGAGCAAAGTTGAAAAAATCTCATTTGCAATTTCAATCTGAACATCTTAATGACCATTGAGTCATGAAGTTTTATAAATTACAAAGTTCTCATGTATTACTGTGTTAGCAGTATATCCAATTGTTCTCTTTGACATCCATTATATAGTTGTTTCGTGTACAAATTCTATTTTGAAATAATATTCTTGTCGATAAACTAATATTTCCTTCATGTTCTCATTGAGGCTATCTTTTTGTATGCATGGCTCTGAGCTGTCAGCAGTTTGATTTTAGAATGTATTTATTTATCTAGCGTATCTCTTAGCTAAATCTACATATAAATCTCATGGTTTGTCATTAATCTGTTTGTTGGTCATGTCATTCGTGTGTCCAGTTACAGCGATGAAGCTTTTGAAACAAAAATTCGGCTTTGAACTGGATTTAACCAACATCTTTTTGGTCTACAGGCAGACGTTCTATCTACTAGGCTAAGTAGTTACATTACATTAAAATGGAATAATTGTGGTCATATTCATTACATCGGTAAAATTATGCACACTTGAAGTGCTTGGGAAAATATTACTCGCTACTACTAGCGCGCTCAAAGATCATGATTGCGAGAGAGATCATGACCTGTAACGACACATGTAACAATTGCAAGCTTGCTCCATAGTTCTTATTATAGTAAAGATTTACTCCAATTTGCTAATGGTGCTATTGGCTAATTAGTAAACTAGCAAATGGTAACTACATTACCTACCTGTGTTTATAGGCTGTTTTTTTTTATTAATCGTGCAACGCCGGACATTCAGGTAGTAGTTTAGATATCTACAATGCTGAATAGTGCCTAGCTAAGTCATTCTTTGAGGATCCCCTTACATTATGGTTTTAACACATTGTTGACCTTTAACTCTCTTGTTCCTGAAAGGTCCATAGTCTTGTGGGTCTTCATTTTCCTTCAGTTTAAGCTAACAAGTGAAATCCGAGAAATCCCATAAACTTAGAGCTAAGTTTAGTTTTGATTATAAACATGAAATTGCTTACAAGGGAATAAATAAATGATAATATAACAATATTATTATTATATTACTATATATAATATAATAATATTATTACATTATTATATAATAATATAATATTGTAATTTAAATGTTCAGAACCATTTCACAAAGCAGTAAAATGAATGATTGTTTTGCATAAGATTTAACCAAAAGCTGTGCCGTTGTATCTAAATGCTAACATTTCCATTTCTGTTCGAAACCTAATGAAAATCTTTTTTAGAAAACTGTAGATATTCTTTTTAAATTAAAGGGAAATTGAACACAATTTACTGATGAAGGCCAACCTTTACCCTATTTGTTTTGTAAAATTTACTACGTTTAACAAAATATAAATTATTTCTTACAACAGATGAATACTCAGAATAATATTTTAAAAACAAAAAATGCCTGTGCATTCACATATAACTGAGTACGAAGTCTTTTTCAACTGCATATTTTGCAAAAATCGGATAGATAACGCCATTGCGAATATGAGTGTGAAACGGACTCGCCACTGGGAACACTGATTCTTAATCAATCATCCAATCACGCGAAACATAGCGTTAGACTTGATTCGTTATTATCTAATGTGATGGAGACCGCATGTCCCCGCAATTGTGACAACCCAGAAAAAAGCGCACATATAGAACACGTTCTATGGTCATCGTTGCTAAAAAGTATCGCTAAAGATTTCAACTATAATCAGTTTCTATCGTTCTTTTATTATGTTCACAATACGAAGGCTAAAAGACTCACTGCTAAAACAACTACTCTTTGCTTGTCTCAGGGTACCTTGGAAGAAAAAACCGAAGAGTTATCCCTTCATGCTTTGCTTCCTACGTAATGTTGCCTGATCCAAATGGGAGTTATGCAGGCTTCAAAAATGTAGAATCAGAAGATGATGATCAGAATGACGCGGATGAAGTGGAGCTTTTTATTATGGATGAAGGAAATTAATGTAAGTTCAGCTGTGAGTTGAGAAAAATACAGTTTCCAAAAATGTCTTAACTGAATCTGACAGCATCTTTACTTAGCTGATGTTCATGTCTTGTACAGTGAATAAGTGATTTTAACAGAATAATACAATCATAATGTGTGATTTGATGAATAATTATATTTCAATAATTTGACTTGCGCCATGACATAAAAACACCACATTTAACAGCTTACGTTACATAAACCTAAATTATGTTTTACAAAGAACAGCATAATATTTATAATTTGAATAGCTTGTTATATTAATTTTATCAAAACGGTACCTCATATAAAACTAAGGATTGGCTATAGATTTCATGGGAATTTTGACCTGTGCATTTCTATTGCTGTTCTATCATCTGGCTTTGTAAGATGTTTTGAAAGTGGAGCTGCTCTGTCCTGCAATTCATATATTTATGTTTATTCACCATATAATTATTATCTATACATGTAGAGCAATTAAAATTATAACAAACTGGTTGAAATTTTTGTGTGTTGCACTGCACCATCATCATACTAATTTCAAAATGTTGCACAGTACGGTGTTAGGGTAATTTAAGACTGCATGGCGGCTGTATGCTCATGCAATAGTCTGCAGACTGTGTGACAATGACTAATTGAACCAACATCTTGGCGCAGAAATGTGCTTTTAATACATTGCAGTTTATGTATGACTTACTGCAGGAGTGATCAACTTTTAGAGTTGATTCTATAGATTTCTTACAGATAATCTTTAAAAGCCCTCTTTGAAATTCAAACCTCTTTCCAGCATATACATTCCTTGTGCGCAAGCCTTTAGCTTCTTTAGAGTAATAAACTGTCATCTTCAGTTCCCCATCGCTATCTTAAATAAATAATTTTATAATAATTAAAATTTAAAGCCAGTTATCAATTGTGTTATTATAATCTCTGCATAAATTTATCTTTAGTGTTGTACAAGCTGTAAAAGTTGTATCCTTGCTGAAGAGTAGCATAATCCATGTATAATTTTATTGCAGATACAGCTTACCAGTCAGAACTTCTCTTCCCACATTCGCGTTGTGATCTATCACTGCTAGTTTATTTCTTGTAAAATATCCTGGGGATCAAAGTCTATTCGCTTTGGTGCATAACCTAATATAAGGCTGTTGAGGTTTTCTAAAGCACCCGTGTGTTGACCATGGTTCAACATACGCAATGTGTTTAGCAGTCTCGCTCGCCCTAACGCATCACAAAGGACTTTGTGCCCTGCACTTCCTGGAGTTAACCATTTCACCTTTCTTTCCATTTCTTTGCAAACATCAAATTATTCGTTGTTATTTCTCAAGATATTATAAATCTGCAAAGTTTTTGCTTATTCAAATGTCAACTAGCTGCAGAATATTTACCATTTGTACAATTTCTGTTTACTATTATATTATGCAACAAATGACTACATATTCTTATATCACAAACCAAAGGCATTCTAAGTGATATATAAAATATTATATTACACATCTCCATGTGCTTTGATATTTCTGAATATATTATTAGATTCAACATACAGCTTTCATGCCAATGTTGGGTATAAATAATATATTTTTTCATCACTCACGGATCAATTGGTTCATGAGAGCACTGGATGAAATTGTTTTGTCCTGGAAAGCTCCTGTGAATATTAGCGACATGGTTTGTATACTTGCATGGGATGATTGCTAAAATTATAGAGGAAAAAATATATGCCAACACAAACAATAACAAACTGAGGCCTAATTTAAATCTGCAACTTATTATTATGTAATTAGATTGTAAGAATTAGGTTTTTATGATTATTTTAACTACTTTATTATGATTTTAATTAAGGTTCTTTTGATGAAACAATGTTACAAAACAATGCAAATACTACAAATATATTCATGTGGGCTAATCGCTTCAAGTGATCTGTAAAGACTATATTAGTAATGGTAGCATGAGTAGCCTATAACAATAATAATAATGCAATCCAAATTTTATGATAATATTACTCATATATTTTATGAACAATTAGAGCATTTCTGACAATTCAGACCTAACAGAAAATTTAAATTCCCTTACTAACTTTTACTCAGTTAACCAAGTTAATTCACGTGAATCAGGTTAACATCAAACGTAGACTTTGCAATTCAGCCTGAGTCTCGTTGTCACCCGGTTATATCAAATCATTTCTTTGTACTAATGTACAGTACTACATATTTTGACTTATTATATTTATTAATTTATATTATAAAACAACCATATTTGCTATTAATATTTATTTAAAATTCTTCATAAATTACTTATGGTTGAGGTTTTCCTGTTTGACGATGCTCTCTTGCTGTATGGTACAACACCATTAGGGAGTGGAACCTCTCCCTCTTTCACTCTTAATCTTGTAGTTGTCCCAAATTTCTCCGAATAAACCTGGCTCTTATAGAAGTGCTTAAAGATGTGGTTGCGTCAAAAAATTCGATTTAATGAAATTAAGACCCATAAAAGGCTAAAACATCAGCTAGAACTTGATGCCACTTTTGTCTTTGTAGACCAACCCTGTCCAAAGATATATGCGTTTAAATGAGGCCCTCTTTTAAAAAGCTTACGTTCAAGCGGGTGCTTCTTTCGTGACGTCACAAACAATATGCCTATCTGAAAAGAAACCACAAACGATAAATATGAGGTCGCTCTCTTAGCCAATCATAAGCACGAAATTTTTATATAGGCCGTAATAAATGTTATCAATCGTAAAACGTGTTGTCTGTGATCTCAAATTTAGGCACTTTACTCTATTATTAATTCGCATGGACATCTACATTTACTAAATTAATTAAGATTGTTACTGTAATGAATTACTCGATCGACACGTTTTATTGGCGAACAACATACATGTAATTGTAAAATTGCTGTAAAGTTACTGCAAAGGTGAATCCGAGTTTTCTTGGCACCAGGTAGTTAAAGTTCTACGGAGGAAGCTCGGAGAATGGAGGTAAATTTATCTTTTACTTTGAGTCTCTTATAGAGTTTCCTGTTGAGTTTACATTCAGATTATATTTCCCTGTTTGAGGCTGAAATGTAAGTTCCTGCGCGTTCGAGATACGTATGTACAGTAAGTTCTTGACGGCTTCTTTTTAATCTTTAGCATCTAGCTATACAATGACTTATATTGATGAATATACTAAAGGTACTATTTTAGTACTCATTAATACATGTACTAATTAATAAAATTGTAACTTTTTGCTATCACTAATCATCGTTTTATATTTTTTTGTCGGTTCACATAGCTACATTTGCTTCAAATTTTCTGTGGCATCTTAATCGAGGAAATTAGATTTATGATTCGACATTAGATGCTCACTTTTTACTTGTAGAAAGTAAAAAAAATCGGTTGATCAATGCAAATCTTTAATTTCCAGAACCAAAGCTTCGAACCGTTGGCCTGGCGTACTCGTGTCTTTGTTAAACGTTTATTCGTTTTTAAAATTAGACTCGCAATCTATTTAACTCCCAATTTGGAAGCTGTCAATAGATACGCTTTAGAATGACATATCTATGAATGACATATTTATTGCATTTGTTTTACTGATTACAGCATGTTTATGTCATCCCACCAGCCGAAGCAGCTTTGTCAGTGTGGAAACTGCCATAAAGGGGAAAGAGAGACTTGAATGTGTGCTGCATAAACCATGATGTTTTGTTTGAGTTTGTTGCAGTAGATAAATTTGTCTTATTGTATCAGCTAAAACTATGTGAGTGGCCACGACTTGATGAATATTTTTAATAAAAGCTTTATGCCAAGATGAAAATATTTTTGCTTGTAAAAATTATATAATAAAATAATATTGTTGAAGATAATGCAAAACATGATTTGCAGAATATTGTAGTGAATTAGATATGGTATATGGATGTCCGCAGAACTGGAGAATGTGAGTTCAAATCCAGTTTGCAGCAGACTTCTCATCCTTAAAACTCTATCCTTATGTATGTATATTCTTTCCAAAGACGCGGCTTACTTACGTTAGTAAGAAACTAGTACTGTAGTAGGTGTAGGCAATGATATTCAGCCCCACCCCAAGAATAGGCGATGGACATAAGGTGGGCGGGACTTATGGGAGGCTGTATATTGTTAGTATGGGTAGCGGCGGAACTGTGCTGATACAAAGACGTTATTCAACATAGTTAGCTTGACAGAATTATCGTAGACCGGTAGAATTGGTAGTCGGTACCCAAATGTTTACACAACATTTGGAGAAATTGAGTAGAACAAATTTTCTATTTTCGTTATTTGATGCCTTTGAAACATTCATAATAATGCATCTGTAGCTGGATTTAAAATTTTATTTTAGCCAACATGAGCAAATAAAAAATAAGATATATGCCAATAGAGCCGCGTAAGACTAGACTATTATCGCAAATAGCCGATGTGAATACGAGAGATAGAGACAGGTTGCCTAACGCGTGACATCATTTTGTGCAAGTCTGGGCACGTTTTTGTGGCCTGAGCATTTTTACGGCGATCAGATTTTTTCGATTTTAATCTTCAAATATTTTGGCAATGCGATCACGTAACACAACAAACAACATACCAACTGATAGAGAAAAAGAATGCTTTCTTTTAAGATCAACTCAAGTTTGACGCAATCACATCTTTAATGCACACGACCGCCCTAGCAGGAAGTCTGCAAGAAGTTGAGTCGGCACGCTTTGCCTTAGACAGCCATAGTTTTGCTAAATTTGGTGACTGAGAGACAAGTACTGTAAAAATGGTTATGCTATGACTTCTAGTGTCAGATTCACAACTAGCAAAGAGACATCTACCCATCATAATTAACTGACTGTGGTTAAAAAAAAATAAAATGCGTTGAATTACTAATGAACAAGTAAAGAAATCGTTACCGTAAACGGCTGTATTAAGAATCAGTTATGGTCCGACATAAATGCCCAAACATATATTTTCAATTTTGAACTTGCTAAACTAGTAGAAAAACCTGCTAAAAATTTGTTTTCTCATTTAATTAACATAGCATACATTAAATTATGTGTTTACTTTCACTTCAAGGAAAACACTTTGTGATTGTGTATGGAACGAGGAAGCCAGGAGATTGACTCTATGAATGCTGACCAAGACAAGTATGCGCTAAAATCTGTTGCTTGTCTGCTGGGTTACCTGTCGACAGATGTCAAACAGTATGATGATACAGCACCTTTGGTTTCTTCTTATTACAAGCAGTGACTACAGTATGGCACTTCTATGTCAGATATCTACATTTGTTGTCCCACTTCAGAAGCCTGTGAAAACTACAAAATATGCTTGCTTTTTCTTAATCACTGTTTGCATGGTTTAATTTGCATAATTTACTAAAACACCTAAAACAGCTCCTATATACCTCAGCCTTATAAAAAGTGAATATGTCAGTTTATTGCTTTTGGCTTAGCTGATTAACAAAAGTCGTCTAGTTCTTATATTACGACGCCACGTAAAAATGTGCCTCGACAGTCCTGTGCATCGACGGAGACAGTCAGGTGCAGTAATTAGCTGCAAAAACACAAGCGTAGTGGCAGGTGCGGTCTTCTACCAAGCAAGGATTGCGAGTTCAAATCTTGTCTAATGCAATCTGTTTTCCCAACATCTAACCATCGCTTCAGACAAATGAGTATGGCTCTTATTGTAGCAAAGATTATCTCAACACTGACATAATGTGTACTTTGTTAGTTTGCGCCGATGCTTTTAGTACAGGCTCTTTTGTAACCTGGAGTGTAGAGTTATGTTGGTAAAACACCCAGAGTTGCTCAGTCTGATCTTCTCTGCTGTTAAGCATCTTTCTAATAATTACTTAAAGATTAGCAAGAGCTTGTAGGCAACTAGCCTCACTTTCAAAATAAATCAATCATGGGCAACTATGAGGTGTAAAGTGAATATCAATTTATATTTATCAATATTGATCTAACAACTAAGCAGCCAAGTTAATCTGGTTGGCATAGCAACAGCAAATGAGCAAATGTACCAGGGTATAAGACTGCCACACCTAAGTTTGATCAATATATGTACGCAGGAGATGAAGGAGTAAACAATGTGCAATTTAAGATGGCTGCTGTTATTGGCCACAGTTGGTAGCACCTTTGCTACAGGTATGTGATAAATATTATGTAATTAATATCAATATCATTAAATCAGTTATATTCTTGTTCACCTGTTTCATGTTCTAATTGAGTTTATCATTTTGTATGCATGGTTTTGGACTATTGAGAATTCAACTGGTATATGAGTTTGCTGCTCAGATGTTTTTGACTGGTTAATTTCTATGAGCTCCCACCTATTTAATGTCAACAGGATGTGTAAATCTGATTTCAAGAATTCTCTAAAAACCTGCTTTTGATAAATCTCTGCATTCTGTTAAAGTTTACTAAAAAGGTTTGTAGCATTGGACATAGAAAATATTTTTCACTGATAGTTGTGACGCAAGTTTGGTAATGCTGCCATAAATTGACACTTGTTATTATTTTTATATTATGCTTCAGTTTCCTATTTATGACTCTTGTACATACTTTGGTCAACTTGCCTAAGGCCTACCTGGGTGGTTTTGATGTAGAAGACTAAGCAAAATATTTTTACCATCAATTGGTTCTAGCCGGGCAACTCAACTTTAGTGTAAATGTTCCGTTTTCTACTTGTAACATATGATGGGTAAATATAACTGAACAGAGAGAAGTTCTCTTGATAGATATAGTATTATATTACAGTGCGTTAAACTTTTGTGTATATTCTTTATCATAAAACTTTTTTTTGGCATCCAGTGACAGAATTTTAAAAGCTCCTGGATGCTCCGTAGATCCCAGTTCATGCGCTTATGGTCAACTATGTTCTAATGAATGCAAGCGTATTTCAAGATATGTGTATAAAATGCGTGTTCCAGATAATCAGTGATTGGCTGCATGCTTTCTAAGGCATAAGTCCTCAAGTGACAAAATATTTTTTAAAATTCAACATAAATGAAAAACTTATTGTTACATAGGTGAGGAAAAACCAAAAGTGGACTTATATAAGCACTAACATTTCGTCAATTACTGCTATTACATCATATGCTGTTCCTGAAGAGTATTTTCATCATTTATCTAAATATTTTAAAGTCTTAAAGTCAGCTTGTAAACCACCTTCAAGACGAACCTGAAAACAATGAATCAAATTTATGCTTTAGTGACTTTGAGTGTAGTTATGATGAGTAATGTACATGTTATTGTTTCTGTTTATTATTCTGTTGTTATTGTTTATCTAATGTTTATTTTTTGTTTTCGGCTTCTCTAGTTGCCTTTCTTTTTTGTCTATGTATCTATTAAATCAGTTGTACAGGTTGAATACAAGCTTAGTCCATTATCACTATCCTCATGTTGCTATAAAAACTGTGTACAAATGTGGTTTAGTATGTTTCCTTTTTGTTCACAACAGCTGTACAATACGTATACATGTTCCAGATGATCAATGATTGGTTCATTTCTCTCTTACATGATTCGAATGAAGGCACTCATGGCCATTTATGGTCTGATGAGTGCAACCAAAATATAGGATAGACAGGAACTAATTGAACTCACCTTATTTGCGGAGAGCCAATCTATCATATCAAGTTAGATTGCATAGAGCTACTCACTTCAGCTTTCTATTAATTATTATGCTAGTTATTATATACTCAGTTGATTGTCATTATATGCTGTTTTCCAAAGATTTTTATAACTTGTGACTAACATACACAAATATGAAAGCGCTTTCAAAGTGCATTGGTGAGTACTTGGGAGTTACTTTGAATTAGTATCAATGCATAGCTTTAAAATTAGTGAGTTCTGGAGCAACTACTGCATTCCCAAACTTTGAAAAAAATCTATTGTAACGTGAAGATATGGAAACGTAGGACTTTGTTGACCCATATCTAACCGGTGTCCTCACCAATCTACATAAAACTCAATGATGATGATATAAAGTATGAATGCTAGCAAGGCTATGATCCTTACTTTGGATTAAAAAAAACTAGTGTATTTCGCCGGGGTTTACATTGTAGCTCACTTTAATGTCAGGTTGAGTCAACTGATGCTACATTGGCTTAGTTGACAATGTGATAATCTGTCAGAATGTTTATAGGAGCACTATCAAGGTAATTTGATTTATCAGGTTGATTAATGGCCACAGTATGTTGATATGTTTCAGTTATTGTAAGATGTACAGAAACTAATTTTGACATTGGTAGGTACCTAACCTAAATAGGTCACAATAATGCGTGTCTTCTTTTGGCAGGCTGCACTGTACACATGGTTAAACACCTTATCGGCAAATCTCTGTATTACTTGCTCTGGTTTTTACTGAAAACAAGTAGAACATTGCTTCTGTTGACTGCACATTCTTTCCTTATATCTTGAGGAATCCTAATTTATTAACCAAGTAGGCTATAAGAATGCTTGTCATCTTTTGGTAAGCTGCACTGTACACATCCACGCCTGCTGTACAATGTGTATACACGTTTCAGATTAACATTTCTCTGAAATATGGTAATCTTTCAGCAACCTCAGAAACTTCTCTCTCTCTTCTTTCTCTGATTGATTGTATACCTCAAAGTTTCAAAGTGATAAAATACTTTTCAAAATATATTGTAAGTAAAAAAATTATTGTTACATAATGTATTATTGATGATCTTTAATGACCAATTGATGTAACATTATCAACAACTTTCTGTAATATACTTGCTCAAGTTTGTACTGAGAATAGCTAAATTATTGTTTCAGCTGATTGCATATTCATACTTCGTCGTTCTTACAATCACTCTATTCAATTGAAACACAAAGCTGAGGTTTGCCCATCGTTATATTAGTTATTATGCAGTCAGTCTTTTGTTATTGTATCCTGTTTTCCAGAGATTTGTACAACTTGTGATATGAAGACTGAAGTCTGTAAAGATGATGGTGAAAAGTGTGAATGCAAGCAAGGCTATACTGCTTTAGCGAGTAAATGTGTAGGTTAGTGAATCACACTATTAAGTTTTAAGTTTCTTGGCTAACAGACCAAAGTGAATGTCTTTGTTGTAGTTAGTCTATAAAGTGCAGGTTCAAAGCTATTTTTAATTGTTTGATGATATTAATAAGTATCATGTCTATACATCGAATTGTTTCAATTTCTGCTCATCATTTTTTCAGTTACGTACCTAAATTAAAAGCCTTTTTAAACCAAATTTCTATTTGGTTGGCAAAACATATATGATTTAAATTTATTAAATCAGTTTAAACTTGAATCATCACTATTTATTGTCAAATATTAACAACTTTAGCCTCACGTTTGCTAGCACTCTTTATAATAAGCATAAAAAGACTATTTAAATGTGTCTCGGTTAGCCATTTTTTTTATTTTCTCTGTAAAGACTGTTTATCCATATTATACTACTAATAGCTATACAGTCAGTTTACAATTCTTGCCTTCCCTGGTTCCTTTAATTACTGTTTTAACTTTTACCCCAGTTTTTATCAACTTCTTGTAGAAAGCTTGTTAGTATATATCTCATTCACTTTCATTTTTCCAAATTTTATCGTTCTTACTGTAGACATCTGTCAAGGCGTTACCCAAATAAAGAGGCTTGCTCCAAAGTATCTGGTAGCTGTGATTTGAAGTGTGATCTGTGTAAAATGAAACTTCAAAGAGTAAAAAACTCTAATGTATTACTTTGTTAGCAATATATCCAATTGTACTCTTTGACAGCCATTTTATAGTTGATTCGTGTACAAAAGCTACTTTAAAATGATGTTTTTCTCAATAAAGTACTATTTTTTTCATATTCTCGTTCAGACTACCCTTTTTGTATGTATGGCTCTATGCTTATTTTTTTATCACTTGCATTTGCTTTTGATGTTTGAGGTGATCTAATTGTCAAAATGTTTCTATAATAAAATCGGTAAGGCTTGATTGCAATTAAAATCCTCAGAAGAAAATGATGTACAAAAGTTATTATCGGTACAAAAGTTTATATCGGCTGTTGCAGTCAAGTTGCATTACTTTCAAGTAGTGGAAGTTGAAACTTAAATTGTCATTAAAAGTAAAAACTGAAACTAAGATAGAAGTAACAGTTGCACTACTTTTACTACACTGAGTTCCTCTACTCTGTTCCTCTTTGCAATTACAGATGTTATAAAAGCACTTTCAATTGATCTGAGTGGTTTAATTGCGATGGAAGTTTTTCAATTTTAATTTTGAAACATCATGGAAATCAGTTCGAACATAAAAAATAATTGCAAATAATAAAAAAATACTGATTCTTTTTGATAAAATCTACAAAAAATCTCTGTAAGTTTATCCTTACTACTTTTTGTTAGTCCATTCTATTGTGATCAGCTCATATTATGGCTTTCTCGTATAATGTACCTGCACCTCTTTTGTTACTGAAAATGCCAGAAAGTGTTCAGTCTTATGGGTCTCCTGTCATCTATTCAAACAAGCACCAGTGTAGAAAGAGAAATCTCATAAGCTTAAAACTAATATTTGACTAAACGCTTTAACATTTGATTATATAAATAGATTTACTTGCAATTGAATCTGATATAAACGTTCAGAACCATCTCACAAAGCAGTAAAAATGAATGATTTTTTTGCATGAGATTTAACAGAATGCTGTACTGTTACATTCAAATGCTAACTAATTTTTCACTGTGAAAAACTTACTAAAAAAATTTCATTAGGTTTTGCACAGGTTTTTTTTATTAGGTTCTATTTCTTTGATTTAAAATAAAAGATTTTAAAGAACGATGGTATTTTTGCTGTTCTGTAAGGAGGAAAATAGGAGGAAAAGTGGAAAATAAACCTTAGGCATAAAATATTGACAATATTGACAGGAAAGTTTAAACATTGCATGTCAATATAATGTTTTGGTTATACTTCCTCTTTTGAAGCTAAAAGCATTTATTATTTTGCATGATAAAGACCATTAAGAATGCTGTATTTAATGTTCACTTTGTACGTTTTAATTCTTTAATTTCAAAGTAATCGTATTACATGTTTTTCCTTTTCTAGTTGACTGTAAACTGTGTGAATCTGATAAGTATCATAAGTGTAATGTGGATCAAAATACTTGTGACTGTGCTGCTG
Source organism: Watersipora subatra (assembly GCF_963576615.1). Lineage (NCBI taxonomy): Eukaryota > Metazoa > Bryozoa > Gymnolaemata > Cheilostomatida > Watersiporidae > Watersipora > Watersipora subatra. The sequence continues at coordinate 55,503,785 of NC_088711.1, read as the reverse complement.
GATATAAACTGGAAAATGATACATGCATAGGTAAGTATATACTGCAGGGGTGACAGGTCGTATAATTTCTGTTGTGACTCCAATATTTATCTTTCTGAAATGAGTATCATGATATCTGAGTATATAATGATACTTATCCCACGACAGAGATTTATGATAAATACACATGTGCACACAACTCCCGAAAAATTATCCGTTAACGGACGTCACCAAACCCTTGCAACGAAATCCTATTAACAAACTTAATATTTTTCAGAAAAGTCGTTTAAGTGTAATAATGATACAAAACGCATATAAACCTATTTAAATATGTTACCAAGCCTTTGAAAGGTTACCACAAATTCCTAAAACTAACCCATCTGATCGGATTATACATAAATGGACAGATTTATTAGGACGAAAATCGTCACAAAATGCTTGAAAAGCTTGGTTTAATAAAAGTAAGACCGGAAATTGAAACGCCGAGGAACTGAGAATAGAACGATAAAGTCTTGCGCATTTCACGAAAAAAAACGTGCACTTTTCACCAGTGTATAGCATTGTTCCCAAGGTTTCGGCAATTAACATAGGAGTACAGAAATCGTTTCATTCTTGTCAATTTTAATTTTTTCATTTTCAATTTCATTTGCTGACACATTTGAGTACTTTCGTATTCTAACTGTTGTCCAACGAAGTATAAGTAAAGGAAATGACGATGATATTTTTTAACAGTTCTTATGAGATTATTACAATAATTAATTATAAGTTTGGATGACTACAGAACAATGACTACGTAGTACAGATTTTCTAAAAAATCTATATCAGTGCATTTTACTTCTAAAATTGACCGATATTGCATTTCTCTTTTTGCAGGAAGAGAGATATAAACATATAATCTTTTTTTTTCATTATTGCTATTTGTTGTATATAATAACACCCACACCCAGTACATTACAGCTACCATTGCAATTATCCTATTTGACTGCTAATATTGCATTTCTCAACCATCAGTACCCTTTCTTTTTTCCAATATCACTTTGGTCGTGGGCTGTATGACAGTGGAATTTCTAGTATATACATATATTTTTGTTTGTTTATTTATTTCAATAATAATGATAAGTAAGTAATAAACACATAACATGGTTGTCAACATAAGAGTGTATAATTTATTTCTAATAGTTGTTTTATAGTCAAAAGAAAACATAACTGAAGATACAGTTAAGGAAGGTAAGAGTATTGATTCATCTCTACTGCAGAACTCTCTATAGAGGAGATTATACATTTGTACAAATAATGCAGTATGTAGTAGATAAGGGTGCGCTAAAACAAGGTACACCTAGCAAGCAGAGTACTAAAAACGAGGTGGACAAGTGTACTATGATGATACAAAAGGAAATAAATTTTTAAGTATATGTAAATTATAAACAGTATAGTTATGATGATCTGATACATGTTCCTGTTATAATAGATGCTGCACACAAGTCATAAATGTCATATAGTTTATATAAAGTCAACATTCAGCATGCTGAGTTTAGACATTGTAACTACTGTAGGTTAAGTTCTGAACAACAGTTACAATGGAGAGTGTATCAGTAAGCCTTAGAGCCTATCTATATTACCTACAATTAGGATGCGGCTTTCTCTGTTCACAGAAAAGCCTGTGGTCTTTATATTCTGGCTGTATTGCAAACAGTATTCGAGGCAATTATAGTGTATATTATGTTAAAAAGTAGCAAAACAAGCTAGTGGTTCGTGTTTGTATTTTGTAAAAAAAGTGTGATAGCAGCAAAATCTATACACTGACGAGTACAGTAATTTTGTTGAGCAGAGAACTTTCTGTCATCCTGATTATTGTACTCAGTTTTTATCATTGGAGGAAGTAGGTGTTCACTAATAGTGGCTCTATCGGGACATTTAGATGTCTTCATTAAAATTTGTTAGTTATTACTCAACATAGCCCGAAGTAAAAAACATTAAATGTTAAACCTTAACCTAGAAGCAGAGGCTATATTATTAGACTACTTACTAAAGAGCTCACGTGGTTTGTGAGCTCTTTAGTAAGTAGAGTAGTAATATATAAAACAAAGAAGCTTGTTGCTGAACAGATTCTCTCTTACTAGTTAATAAAACTTGATTAAGTAGCAAATATTTACACATTAAATAAAAATATTAAATTGTCCACTTTTAAATATCAAGTCAGCAGATGTTGAGTAGTTTTCGCTATGCAGGTCTGTAAAGGGTATTATGTATACCAAAAATCGATTGTTAGTTAAGGGAGACAAGTCAAAATTTAGGTTCAACTCCTTATTTAGGCTCATAAATACCTTGCAAGTTTTTTTGTGCAAAAGGTTTCAAGCTTACAAAGCAATGTACTAGATAGGGGTGTGCTACGGAAGTGCCACATCTCGCAGAGAGTGTACTAAAAAGGGGATTTGCTAGATAAGGTTGTGCGACAGGAGTGCTACACCTCGCAGAGAGTGTACTACGAAGATGTACTAAATAGAAGTGTGCCACAAAAATGCTACGCCTAGTAGGGAATGTACTAAAGAGACAGTCTAGATAAGGAAGGCTATGCCTACCAAGATGTGCGCTATGAGAGCAGCTGTCAAATTTCGTTTTGTTAATCTCGACAAATTGCTTTATTCTGATACACCTTAGCAATAAAGAATTAATTTTTCAAATATTTTGATGAATTACTAATGTAAAAACTTATAGATACATTTGTGAATGATAAGCTATATTGAGACAGACTTCAATGTCGTTAACTATTCAATACTCTTTTACTCAAGGTGTTAAAAAGAATAGCTGGTATTTTTAATCTGTTATGTCTTGATTGTGTCCCTCTTCACCAAAAGCTCTGTTTGTAGGGAAGCTACCCACGTACCGACACCCTGTTTTCTATACTCTCATCGGTACTGTCTTAGGTGTGATTGGGTGCTTGATTTACAACAGTCGAAAAAAGGTAGGACGATTCCACTGTGATATTGTTTTGTTTTCATTGCCAACTCACACAATCTGACAGATTAAATTTTTGAGTTGAACCAAGTTAAGGTGTATTCTTGTCATAAAACTTTCTGTAAAATCAAAACAAAAGAAAATAATGTTTAATTGGTAATCAGTTTGTTATACCATGACCCTAATAAATAAAAACTAACCACAAGTTGTCTTCTCTTGATGAATTTTTATTGGAATTCCTAACAAGTAATCCTAACTTTTCATCACATGACAGTAGTTAGCATTGTTCAAAGTTGTTAAAAATACAAGGAAGTCATAAAGAATTACTGCCAAGAAAGATATCATATGAACTACGCCAGTGAATCAATTTTTGACGGCTTCATTGACATTCCTGCCACAACAACTCATGATGGGGCTTTCAGAGCTTCCAGTTTAATGCTAGTCTAGCTATCAGCTATACCTAAAACTGACTAAAACACCATGTAATACTTTTGACAAAGACTCATTTATGAGAGATTTTTTGCCAAAAGTTATTTTTTATTTTTAAGTATCATTATCATAAAATAGTACAAACTGTATTCAGGTAGACCACAATATTCATATCTTTCTGGTAACTGTTCAAAAAAGATCTGCTATTTTATCTACATATTAAACGAGTTTTAGTCTCAAAATTAACTCTGTGACTCTTTCCTTTATATTCCCAGCTTTTTAGGTTTATTTTTTTAGTATTTTGATAGTGAGGTAATTCATGTTTAGTGTTACAAAAACAATAGAAGAAAAAGCAAACAATAGAAAGAAATGGAGAAAAAATGAAAAAAAAAAACAGATAGCAATTTGCTGCTCACCTTCAATCTTTTAGACAATTTTTAGGTAAAAACTTGTTTGGTTAATTTGAAAAGAATAGTAAATTAATTCAAGTTGAGTTATAGGTAAGGAAAGAGGAACGAGTAAAGGAAAAAAAAAGAGAGAGAGAGAGAGAATGAGAGCATAGGTGGAGGAAAGAGAGGGAGAGACAGGAGTAAAAAAAATATGGAGAGAAAAAAACCAGATGGTGATTTACTGTTTATATTCAATTTTCTAGACAACTTTTAGGTGAAAAACTTTGTGGCTGTGTATGGAATAAAGAAGGCAAGTGATGAGGAGCTCATTACATTGGACTTTATGAATTCTGCCTAAGATAAGCATGCGTTAAAATATGTTGCTTGTCAATTGGATTACCTGGCGACAGATACCAAACAGTGTGATGATACGGCACCTTTGCTCTCTTATTGCAAGCAGTGACTGCAGGATGGAACTTTTAAATCAGATATATCTATTCTGTATCATTCCTTTTTTTATCAGATATTTATATTGTTCTGTGCAGTTCAAAAGTCTGAAAACTATAAGAAAATGTTTGCTTTTAGTTAATCGTTGTTTGTATAGTTTAATTTACATTGTCATGTTTTGTAATGTCTTTTTTGTAAATGAAGCTGGTGTTTCTATTGGCCTAACTATTTTAAAGTTCGGTATTTTTTAATCAAAACTGATCTTATAAATTTAAACAGCTGTCAAAAAATGCTGTTGTAATGTGCATAAGGTACATCATGGAGTCATGTCATGACATCAAGGTAAGATGGATTTGGTCAGGTGCTTCAATATTACATTTAATCAAGCTTGCTTGGGTGAGTGCTGTACGGATTCAAACAGCACCTGGCCTTTATTATTGACTAACTTTTTACATAAAAATAAATAATGGCGGTGTGTTTCTGAATATAACATTATTGAAACTAGAGAAAACTACATCTCGACTGTGCCTATTTGTGTGGCTCTAAAGGTAGTGAAAGTGATTTATCAGATTGTAAGCGTTTTCTATATACGTATATAAATCTCAAATTTGGTCTGTCTGTGGTTTGTCTGTTGGTTGTCTGTCCAGCTATAACTGCTAAAGTTATAGCAAAAGAAAATCACCTCTGAAAAATCACTTTGACCCGTGATTAGAACTCACGTTGTTCAAATCGCAAGTCTACCAACAAGTGGGCATAACCACACGGCTAAGCCAGTCTTAGCACACTCATCCATTTCACTATATACTGTATATAATTTGTACGATTGCACAACCAAAATATGCATTATTTATTATTAATTAATGCAGTTTACTTTTGGCTCACCGATGCCCCTGTTATGATAATGTTTTTGCTTTTCTATGTGAAACGCAGAAGTTTGGTAAATTCTCACACACATTTGACTTATTTCCATTAGTTAATAGGCAACTATTTACAGAGTTTTCTTCTCATAGAAACTTTTACCTAACAATTGGAGACATTTATTTCGTTGGGAAATTAATTTCATTCTTGTAGACACTCTTGTAGAGTTTCTACAAGAATGAAATTACAAGAGAAGAAAACTCACAATATTTGTGAGTTTTCATCTACTATTTAGCTTTAGAAGCAAATTCAAGGTTTAAACCATTTTTGAACCTGTGTTTAGCTAATGGCTATATTTGCTCTGCTGCATTACAATTGGATTTTGTAGTTAAGTGTTTGCAAAGTTTTTTACAATATAATGTCTTTGGTCAGCGGATATACAAGCTCAGCAGAAATCTAAAAGTGTATCATTTGCTTCCTTCAATAGTTCCGGCCTTTAATAATTTTTGAGAGCTCTAGTACTTTTTCAACTATATTCACAAATTCATTCTTCTTAACTTACTGGCTTTTATTTTTAGTATGGTTGTAGTTTATATGTAATTAGATAATATTGCGCTTTATTATTCAAAAAACTTGTTTGAATTCATTACATACATTTGTTACATGAATTACAGCTGCATAAAACTTCAGGTTAATTTCACATGGCCTTAAGCATAAGATCTCTGTACATGTACTTTATTGACTTCTAATCTTGTTCCATTGGATGTTTTTGCAAGAACTTTACTACATCATCCATCTTTGATATTTTTTAGACCAAATAAAATATAAAAATAAACCATGCAGCCTCCAATGCTTTCTCTAACTCTTCTACACTTTTTCTATATCTCTGAATAATAATGATTTAAATTCTTATTAAAAGCATGTTTTAAAAGTTAATTTGATTGTTTACCAATTTTAGTTCAAAAAGTTGAAAACAAATATTATTAAACCATTGTCAAGTGTCTTAGCAAACTTCTAATCTGAGATTGGTATATTGTTAGGATTCAATCAAATCTTCTGTTTTTAATTTCTCCGTCCAATTGTTCATCATTGAATTTTTTTTACTATGGAGTATTCTTTCATAAGCTTCCCTAACAAACTTTAGTTGCTACTGAAAGATCAGATTCAATTTCAAAAATTGACAAGGTGGTATATCTTTAGAGGATGAAATAGCTAGATGAAAAATTCTGCCAAGCATTTATCGCTCTTCTTTGAAAATAGTTATATTTTTTCAGAAAATATATATTTCATCAAGTTCATATTGAGTATGTTGAGAATACCAAATTTTCTTATCTAAAACTTGATTGTAATTTGTCTCTAATGTCCTTATACTTGTTTTGCATGTATGGCTTGAAAACAATGGAATTATACAAGTTTCAAGTTTGATCAATTGCGGTTATCAATGTGTAAAACTAAGCAGCAATATCAACATTTAATGAATATATTTAAATCTTTTTGGCTTTTGGATTTTTGAAAAAGTCCTTGTCATCACCTCACGTGTTCTTTTTACTTTTGTTTATAATAGTTAACTCATGCTGACACAATCTAAATATGTTGATGACTGGCATTGCTAGCAGTATAAAATGAGATATGGCGACAAAATTAATTCAGTAACGTAATTAAATTTGTGGTTTGTTTATGCCAATCGCTTGGCATGAATGCAAAACATCCTTGCATTTAGCTGTCTTCTCAGTTCTGCAAAGTGGAAGGACTTGAGAGTTGAAAGAAAACTATGTTGAATTTTTTACCTTGATGATAAAAGCATTACTAGTTGGAAAATCAAAAATGTAGATAAGACAACTCCTGTTGTGTACAACTTACAAACAAAACTTGCAAAGATCAGCATTAATCCTGAGAAGCAATTGGTTCTATTGAATTTATATCCAAATATAATGGCCTAATGCCGAGTTATCTTTTGTACATCATACATGTGTAGAATTAATAGTTCCTAAACGTAAATTAGAAAAATCTCATAATATGGATTTTTACTACTCAACAGAGATTTAGTAGACAACTATGGAACTTTTGAATCGAGTTTGAAGTAGAAATGAAGTCATGCAAAACTTTTCCTAGCATAAATATGAAAGTTTGCACATGAGAGTGCACATGAAAATGTCTACTGAGCACATGAAGTTGCCAAAAAACTAAGTATACAGAAAAGCAAAGTGTCTTTACATACTCACCAACAATAAAATGGTTGTTTGGGGTCGACGTAAAAAATCATTAAACACAATGACTTTTTTAATGTTTATTACTACTTGGTTTACGGGAGCGCAATAGAAAATTTTTTTTTTAATTTTCTTGTAATATCCATCATATTTAATTTTAGCTGGGCTTCAGTAGTACCCTAGGACACTTATATTTTGCTAGTATTTAGTTTCGTGAGTAGCACACATAATAAAATTTCGCTGCAACCTAATTTCGCGGTTCTGATGAGTGCGAAAATATAGGGATGTGAAAATAAATGCAGTGGAAAAAAACAGCTTACATTCCTCAGGTCCAGTTTGCTAATAAGAAAAAAATTCAATTTGGGACTAGTTCGTATTTGTAAACCACAGGTTGAAATGTGTGGGTGAGATCGGCAATTCAATTTGATCACTTGCTGCCATTTGTTTTTTAGACTATCAATGACGTCTAGGTTCCTCCCGCTGTGACTTTCACACTCGAATCCCAAGAAAAAGAAAATAGATAGGTAGCAACCAACTTCACAACCAAAACTGTATAACCCTTACGCTGCCATAAACGCATTTATGCGTTTTTTAGGGGCCACTGCCATAAACGCATTTTTGGACTTTCTCAGCAATTGTCTGGTAACCTGATTTTATTATTTGTTGACCACATAACCCAAGGTCTTTAAGTGTTTTATGAAATTGAACGAACAATTAAAACAACGAAGCAATTTTAAACTTTTGTTTGAGAATTGCTAATCTAAAAACGAACATTTTTCTGTGAGTTCATTAACTACCCCGCGCGAGTCATAAAACAGGTAATTAGTTGTTGATGACATAATAGCCAATTTAGATTTTCGTGATTATACAGATAATTAAAGTAGAACTTGAAAAAATACTGTATGCATATCATGAAGCAATATCGGCAATTTCGGTAAAATGGCTGGCACTAGGCCGGTAGCTAATTTGTACATGGTTGGCAGTGGAAGAGATAATGTGGTTAGACCTGATGAGGGTTGATATTGTTTTTTGTTGGTAATAAAATTCATCACTACAATAATTATTCTGCAATTTTATGACTTCACCTACCAGACTTTCATCCTCATCAGTTACAAATTCGGTGACTAAACTGATATAATCTTAATTTGCTTTGCCATGCTGCTCAGTCGGTGTATTAGCTATAATGAGTTTACCAGAAATTTCCCATTGATCCCAACTACAGGCAAAAATTGCGTGCATTTCTAATATGATGATTTTATTGTGGATATCAATGAACAAAGCTATTTAACTTCGCGTTTTCGCTCGTTCGTTATGATAGTTTAGTTTCGCTCATTAAATTGTCGCGAGAGGATGACACCGCGAAAACGCGAAAGTTAGATGCCGCGAATACATAAGTGTCCTAGGGTATATATATTTAAGAGCCTAATGCGCTTCAATGAATGCATGAAACTTTGTTTGCTATACAATACAAAGCCAAATGCGCTTAGCTAAAATGTCAGCAAATAAACAATGCATAATGATAGTCTATATGTATATAAATCTCAGTGTCTTTTTGTCTTCTATTGTATGTCCATTTATTGCGAGTATGCATTGTTTTAGCATAATAATGCATAACTCACATGACTCTCGCATAAGCTTGATTGACATGCTAAGCAAGACTATTGTAATCAGTAGAGAGCTGTAGTAGGACTGAAACAGGCACAATATGAATTTCACAGATATATAAACAGTACACAGAAATAAATGTGGTAGGTACACAGAAAAATAAAACTTCATTTGAATCCTTCATTTTTATTACCCGTGTAAAATCGGGCAATCTGTTAGTTTTATATAAAGCAAGAGAGGCTGCTAACTATTTGTAAAAATTCACAACAATAAAAAATCTAAAGAAGTGAGAAAAATAAAAAATAAAACATTTTTTTATAATTAAATCACAAAATGAAACCAAAACTTCTGTTAATCACGAAAAAATACCGAATAGTAGATCCCTGGTCAAAAATTTGCAAAATCACAGGCAAAACTGCTAGCGATTCCTTGTTAACTGTTTTTTTATTATTCATGACAAGGTTATTATTTGCACTGTTTTAATTAAGAAAGTTTGCAGGCAAATGTTTCTTTTTTTTCTATTTTTAACTTTGTTTAAAAAACTTTGCACGTATTTTGATAGGTTGCATTGTAACAAACTAATTTTAGATATCAATAGCGATAGTGCAATAACTTACTTGATGATATGATGCTTGATGCTAATAATGCTATTGTTATTGTGATTACTAACTGGAACTAAACAGTTTTATGAGAATAATTCTAAAGCTGGCCATGAACTACTTCTGTTGGAAAGCTTGCCTACAGTTTTAATGTTTGGAAAACCCATCTCATTTTGCTTTGTGTTGCTAATAGTTTTTTTTAATAATTATTTTTGAAAAAGTCTCACAGCATTGGTAAGATTCTGGTGCTGTTTGAGATTTGTTTGAGCCGACCTGTTCTCGCTTTACAATCTTTGCCTGTCATACATTGAGCATGTAGTGTCTTGCTTATGATTATGTAATATCAAAGAAGCACAAGTTAAATATAGAGAACAAAGAAACTTATTCAGTGCTGCTGGTCATCTGTAATAACAAGATTATAACATTTGCTGCTTTATACACCAAATCAAAGACAAATAAGATGTTTACTCTCATAAATTTTGCGCTCAGTAGCATATATACAATTTACAAATATTCAATGAATTTATTATTTTCTGTCTACTTCATTCTATAATGTTCCATTTGGCACAAGGCTTTATGGTTAGCTAAAATGCAAGCAGATTCAGTGAGTGAGACATGTTGTTAATAATATGGTAGCTTCTAAATCTCAGACACTGCAAATAATTTGTCAAGAATCTACCCAGGTGTCAGATTTAATCTTTATTTGCATTATCACCCCGTTTGCCTCAAACAGGAAATATTATATTTGTTTTGTATTAATGATACTCATGCTCACGTTCATTTTAAATCACACTGTTTTCACTATGCCAATCTTTTTAAAGAAATGCGTATTTATTTGCTTATCTAAATAGCTTTCACAATGCATCAAATTACTGCATAGCCAGTTGCCAAAGAGGGATGTCATATGTCTTAAATTGGGAAAATAAAGCGAACAACTTGTAATGATCAAGATGGATCATATTTTCAAAATATTTTATATGAATTGACGTTGCACACAAATATTACTGTTATCATAAACTACATGTATACTGGCATAGACCAATATTGGCAAAGATTTCACATGGAAACATTCTATTTAACATTCCCACGTATTTTTTATAGATTGCATTGTAGCAAACTAATTTTAGATCTCAATAGCAATAGTGCAATAATGTATTTATGGTTCTATTGTTATTGTGATTGCTAACTTGAACTAAACAGTTTTATGATAATTACTCTAAAGCTGGCCATTGACTACATCTGTTGGAAAGCTTGCCTACAGTTTTAATGTTTGGAAAACCCATCTCATTTTGCTTTGTGTTGCTAATAGTTTTTTTTAATAATTATTTTTGAAAAAGTTTCACAGCATTGGTAAAATTTTGGTGCTGTTTGAGATTTGTTTGAGCTGACGTGTTCTCGCTTCTCAATCTTTGCCTGTCATACATCCAGCATGTAGTGTCTTGCTTATGATTATGTAATATCGAAGAAGCACAAGTTAAATATAGAGAACAAAGAAACTTATTCAATACTTCTGGTCATCTGCAATAACAAGATTATAACATGTGCTGCTTTATACACCAAATCAAAGACAAATAAGATGTTTACTCTCATAAATTTTGCGCTCAGTAGCATATATACAATTTACAAATATTCAATGAATTCATTATTTTCTGTCCACTCAATTCTATAATATTCTATTTGGCACAAGGCTTTATGGTTGGCTAAAATGCAAGCAGATTCAGCTAGTGAGACATGTTGTACCCTAGGACACTTATATTCACCTCATCTAACTTCGTGTTTTCGCGGAGTCATCCTCTCGTGAAAAGTTCATGTGCAAAACTAAACTATCATAACGAACGAGTGAAAGCGCGAAATTAAATAGCTTTGTTCATTTATAGTCCAAGAAACAAATGGCAGCAAATGATCAAATTGCATTATCGACTGCTCCCACACTATTCTACCTGCGGTTCACCATTACAAACTAGTCACAAATTGAAATTTTTTTCTTATCGGTGAACCAGGCCCGTATTCTTTGGGGCAGCTGGCCGGCTGAGCCGTCCCAACTTTTTAGGAACTTTCAGCAGCTAAAAACAGTCAAACTCGGATAACTCGCCCTCAGATAAAATGTAACATTTCATCTCAAACACAAGGGTAACTTGAAAACGGATTTGTTTGGTCTGTTCCCACGCAATGATAAATTGCTTCAGATAGCTCGGTCTCAACATCATTTATTCAAAAAGCTTTTTGCCCAACGGCTATGGAAAAGTTTTTTATCGCTGTAGAATATCACTTTATTCAAAGCCATAGAGACAAACATCAACTGTTAATAGTTCTTAGGCGTCTTTATTATCATCATCAGTGGCCAAATACTTTTGTTAACGACCTTTATCAAGGTTTGCAAAATATCAAGTTTTACCAAACATCCGCTTGGCCATGTTCCAGCAAAAGCGTGGAAACCTCCGTATGAACTTAAAATAAAATCGGCAAAATTGATCTTTGTTAAAACGCTTAAAAGAAAAAGATGTCTTTTTTCTGAGCGTTTTAACTGCGGTCAAGTTTTGCCTATTTTAATTTAAAAACGTCTCGTCAGTCACATCACCTAAAACAAAACAATCTCAAAAAATAGAAAAATGTTGATACTTTCTAATAAAATTTTTTAAAACTTTACATGAGAGGCCCTGCTGAGGCCCTACATAAGAAAAACCTGTTGGGGGCTTACACTGCCCCTCAACACCCTCAGGTGTTTATAACTAGTCGCCTAACATTAGCCGCCATAACTTGCAACCAGTGAATACAGGCCTACGGCGAGCTGAACTTGAGGAATCTAATTATGTTTGTTCCACTGCATTTATTTTCACATCACTATATTTTTGCACTCATCAGAGCTACGAAATTAAATTGCAGTGAAATTTTACTCTGCATGCTACTCACGAAACTAAATACTAGCGAAATATAAGTGTCTTAGGGTAAAAAATATGGTGACTTCTAAATCTCACAGACACTGCAAGTAATTTGGCAAGAATCTACCCAGGTGCCAAACTTTAAACTATATTTGCAACATCACCTAGTTAGCCTCAAACAGGAAATATTATAGAGCCTGTTATTATCATTGAGCGTGTTTCGCTTATGATTATGTAATATTGAAGAAGCACCAATTAAATTTAGAGAACAAAGAAACTTGTTCAGTATCGCAATCAGTAAAATTCAGTACTGGTCATGTGCAATAACAAGATTATAACATTTTCCGCTTGTACACCAAATCAAAGACAACTAAGATGCTTACTCTTTTAAAATTTGCACTCAATAGCGTATAAAATTTATAAATCTTCAATAAATTTATTATTTTCTCTCCACTCCATTCTATAATATTCTATTCTGCGCAAGGCTTTATAGTCAGCTAATAACCAAGCAGATTCAGCTAGTGAGACATGTTGTTAATAAAGTGGTAGCTTGTAAATCTCATAGACACTGCAAATAGTTTGTCAAGAACCTATCTAGGCACAAGATTTTAAACCTTATTTGCAAAATCACGTGGTTAGCCTCCAACAGCAAAAATTATAATTGTTTTGCTATGTATACTATGCCCATCATTTTAAAAAAATGCGTACATAGTTGCTTATCTAAACAGCTTTCACAATACATCAAATTACTGCACAGTTGCAAAAGAGTTATGCCATGCGTCTTAGATCGACAAAATTGAGTGAACAACAGCTAACGATCAAGATAAACCATCTTTTCAAAATATTTCATATGAATTGATGTTGCTCACAAAGATTACTATTATCGTAAAATATACTGACATAGTAAAATATTCTCGATGATTTCACGTTGAAACATTATATTCAAAATTTAATTACTTGAATATTCACTGCCTATTTCGTTTTATTTTTAAAACCCTCAAGATGAGTTAAAAGCCAAGCCAGCATAGCAAGTGGGATGTATTTGAAATCATAGGTTGTATTCTGTCTCACAGATCCTGCAGATAATCTGGCAAATACCTACTTTCCTGTCTATTAGTTGTACACAGGATATATTATATTAGTATTGGATTAGTGTTGTTGTTATGCGTATGTGTGCCAATTGTAGGCTCAATGATTTCTATCATGCTAATATTTGAAAGGAAATAAATATATCTTAATAAACCTATTAATATACCTACAGTAATTGGTAAAAACTAAAACTAATGGGTTAAATGTTATAAACACCCATAATAATGATTTCGCCACTAAAATGAGGATATACTATCACAATGCTATTTTTATTATTTTATTAAACTAATAATTGCAAAATTAATGGTTGAAATAACAAACACACCTTCGAATTCCCAATGGTCATTGAATGGTCTATAGATAAAAGTACACTTAATTAATTAAATGTTTGATATTCTAAAAGTAATGGTTATAATTTAATGAATGGTTTTGGTAATATTCGCAGTTATTGGACTAGCATTGAGAAAATTTAAGACTGTATGTACAGTTATGATACTTGTTTTGTGCTTGCCAACCAGTGGCCATACAAACAAATACTCATGTACTGATATTTTACCATCAGTTTGGAAACATCTTATTACAAATGCTTTGAGATTGGTGGCGACTAATTGTGCTCTTTTAATAATTGTGTAATATTTGGAACTAGTGGTTTTAATATAATAAGTATTGGTTATGATATTTGTGTTTCCAAGTTAGAGATGTTTTATTCTTTTTCATCAAATGTAATAGCCTAACAAATTGAAAAACTTTTTATAACAGTTTTGACATGAATTAATACTATGTTTACACCAGAAAAATTGGTCAATGATTTCTAACCGATGGTTAAAAGACCATACAAACTCGTGGTTATATTGGAACCATCAAATTAGCAACAATTTATCACAATGGCTGTGAGATGCTTTATGACTCAAATTGCTTTTGTAATAATTGCTCAATGTCCTCATGCTAGTAGTTAAAACATTATACACACTTTGTGGAGGTAATGGAGCGAGTATTGGGGACATTTTATTACAGATACATGTACTTTGAGCTGCTGTATGACTGTGAGCGGATTTGTATCAGTTAGCCAACTTCCTAAAATGGTTACATAATTATAAGCACTCGTGATGGTATTTTGAGCATCTAAGTGGGGGGACATCTTGTCACAATTATAGCTATGCGATGCTTGATCAGTGTGTGTCATTTAGTAATAATTGGTCAATGTTTCAAACTAATGGGGGCAATATCATTCACAGTTGCAACAAAACTTTTTGCCATCAAATTGGTGAAACCTTCTCACACATTTGCTTTAAGAGGGTTAACAAATAGGTGTGCGTTTTACAATAATGTTCAATTTTTTAAGTTTATGGTTCAAATATAACAGAAATTTGCTTTGATATTTGTGCAAGACTGTGTGTGTGTGCCTGTGTGTGTGTTTAGTAAGCTAAATTCACAGAAGTTAAATTCAACATTTATGTTATACATCGGTCTCAAAGGTAAGAACGTAGAACGTACTGCACGCAGTACATCCTGTTAGAAGTTCTTGATATAGTATTCTGGATAAAATGTTAAATTTTTGTGCAGATAATTAAAACTAAATATACTAAAGTTACTGTTAAATTCAACATTTATGTTATATGTCTGTATCGAAAGTGAGTAATGTAACTGTAATGTAATTGTAATGTTACATTTTTCTGCAGATGATAACCAGTCAATACACTAAAGTTACTGTAGGTAACTATAGTTACTAAGGTTGACATACTGTTTTGTTACCAATTTTCACCGTGTACAGTACAAATATAATATTTTGATGTTTTTTGCCAGGAAGTGTTTGCATTAGATAAATACCGTGGGTTTCTTTACCACGCTATATGATATTTTTGCCTTACGATATCAACACTGAAATGAATAAACTATAAAATTTTATATTAAATAATTTTTCGCTTTACCAATAACATTTCCATTTTATTGAGCCATCAATTGCAAACTATTGCACATTTACATTTAAACATCTTTACAGCTGTTTTTTCTCTCAACTTATTCCAACAAAACACTTTTTTCATGACATGAAATGTAATAGTTACAGCTGTTTGAAAAGTTTGAAAATCTTTACAGTTGTTTTATTTTTTTAAACTGCACAAAAAACCTTTCTCATGATAGGAAATTTGAAAGTAAAAATGGTAACTGCTGTTACCTGTAAAATAAAATTAGATTTTTTTTGCAAAGACTATGTATTACTCGAGCAACGCTGGGCATTCATTAGCAAGCATATATAAATGTATGTAAATATATATAAATGTTGATAATTGTATAAAAGTTTTGTAAACAAGTATTGTAAATAAGTGTTGCACATGATTGCATATATTGATATATAGTTGTATATATTATATATATAATTGTGTATATAGTGAACTTATTTGCATATAAATTCTTTGTCATAATTCTACTAGATTACATGACTAACGTCTGCAAAAACTCTTTTATAAATTGTTCTTTAAAAAAATAAAACATTCTACCGATAATACTTTTAATAAAACTACATTTGAATGGTGTGTTCATCTAGATTAAAACCGAAAAAGATAAGCCTCATTCGAAACACTGAAAGATGCAAATATATTTTATTTCTATTCATAAGGCTATTAATAAATATACAGAGAAATTTACCCTTGCAACATTTCAGTTAAATAAACTAAGTCTATAAACGTGTAGAAACCTAGTATAATAGACCAGCATATTTAGATTACTCGAACGCATATATGTAAGACAGCCGTCAGCAATACCAAAAAGATTAATTCTTAAAGGTCGACATGCAACAAAATTTACATTACAGTTATTTGGTATCAAAAGATTCACCATGTCTTACTGTGTTGTGCGGTAGGTGCAAAATATGTGGAAATGTGAGTACAACTCTTAAAAACTAAAAGCGAACAGTTAATCGCAGACGCACAAAACCGTTGTAGTTTGGAGTCTCTTTCCAAAACGGCTCGAATGTGACATAATTGTAGGAGATGGCTTCTGTTTACACTTTCAAGCAACCTCATTTGTCAAAATATTTTCACAAATATACTTCACGCATTCAATAAAAACCATTCTATTGTTCTTACGCATCTATTTCATTGTCATTGTAATGCTGTCACTTTCAGCACTGATATCTTACAACTTACCGTAAAAATTCGTTTAATTTTCTAACCATAGCTCGAAGGAGTACATATCATTGTCTGATAATCATGACGAGCCTGTTGGTTACCTGTGATAATTGAAACTCGCTGCAGAAATTATTCGCAAAGTATAAGTTGGGTCACATGATCAGATTACGACTAGACGATTAGGCCAAGTCAGAACAAAACTGTAAAGTAGCGAGCATCTATATTTGATACGGGGTCTTCGGTAAAACCCCAAGTGTTTGTCATAAACTAGTGCTACGATAGGTTTTATATTGAGCCTTTTATTGGCTTTTCAATTCACGTGAGAACATCACATGACAAAACAATAACCAAATTTAATGACTACGTCAGAGAAATAAACAGATTTCAATCTACGGCGGCTTTTTGTTTTTTAGCTTTTAAGAGCTTGTAATCACATTTCCATATATTTGGCACCTACAACACAACAGAGTAAGACATGGTAAATCTTTTGATACTAAATAACTGTAATGTGAACTTTGCTGCAAGTCAACCTTTAAGTTTGCCGGAAGTTGAAAGCATACTTGATTGGCTATTGCATTGAGTCAGCACTACACTGATTAAAGTTCCCGTTCTCTTTTCTCTTTTTTTCCTTTTATATTTTTTTCCTTTTTCCTTTTTCCCTTTTTTCTAATCCTCTTTTCCTCTCTTCTTTCTCTCCCTTCTATTCTCATTTTTTCCTCCCTCTCTTTCTCTCTCTCTCCCTCTCTCCCTGTCTCTCTCCCTCCCTCTCTCCCTTCCTCTATCCTTCCCCTTTTTGTCCCTCTCTATAATGTTAAATTTACAAACTAATTGGTTAAGAAAAAATTATTTACCCCAGACAAAAACTAATCTTGTGTGCCACTTTCCCATCTAGGATAAGTCTGGCATGCGAACTGGAAGTTAAACAGATTGAAAGATTGTCACTCTGTGTTTATTGACAAATTGCTGTATTTTAATCAACACCAAAATTCATCAGTACATTGCCAGCAGGTCATTAATATCGCCTCCATTACTTTGTGACTGATTGTATTGTATGACAAATATTATCTATTGTGTTTTAATGAATGATGCGGTGTGCAAAAATTATGGCAAACCCGTGTTCGTTTTTTACTGAAATATCTTCTTATCTCATATTTCATCTCAGATTACCTCTAATAATACCTCTAAATGATGCATAATAAATCTTTGCATTCCTTTAAAACATAAATTGTACTAATTAAATTAATTGTTTTTTTCCGCAAAATGTTACAAGCTAAACTGAGCTCTAATTTTAAAACTCAAAGTAAACTTGTGTTCAATTCCTAAACCAATTGACCATTTTCAGGACCACCAACACCTGTATAAAGATTTCAGTTCACATTTTCTACTTATTTCAGCAGGAGCCAGTTGGCAACTACCCTTAGCAAGTTTCCTATATTTATTCTTTGCCCACAAACTATAGACATGTGTCAGGTTTTTCTGGAATATTAACAATAGAGTTAACACATACAAAGTTTCGATTGGATATTTGAACTGCTCACAAATTCTGGATAAAAATGAGGCACAAACCTGCTTAGCTCAGGTGATTTTCATCACAGCAACCTTCAATGAAACATAACATATGTAGAATTGTTTGGGGGCCACCAAAACTTTGCACACAACTTTAGGATATCAGTAAACTGCCAGCATGTCATTACAATTACTACTACGTCTTTGTGATAGATTGCAAAATAATATGTTGAAATATCTTATTTGGTGCTGAGCAATCAGTGACACAAAGGCACACTTGTCAACCTCTTCAAGCTAAATAGGACATGCAACGGTGCATATATGAGGATGTTAGCCACTAGTCACATTATTGTTATTGTCGCCATAGCAACAGTTGCCGAGTGCAAAGCGTATAAAAGGAGAATACTCATAATATTAGGTTTCATTGTAAGAACAAAGGCAACATGAGAGGTCCCGCACTACTTCTGTCACTCGCTGTTGTTATCAGTTGCACTGCTGCAAGTAAGTGTAGATATATTTTACAAATTGTTTCCTTAAAAATTTGTCACGAATTTACAGTTATAGTAAAATTAATATTTACAAACCGTTATTTTATATATACGCTAGTTTTTATGATGTCTACTGAGGGAGGTTCATAAAAGCCATTCAGGGATCAGTTGCAGTCTGTATTAACATTGTTAGAGCAGCAGCCACTTAAACTAAAAAATTACAATATTATATTTAAAATTTTAAACTTGTTAAACAATAAGTAAACTTGAAATACTTACAATATAATGCTATATATATAAATATAATATTATTCCATTATATAATTATAATGCATTTACAAGCTGATAAAGTTTAATTTTCTTACCAATTTAAAAATAGAAGCAATATAATCTTCAATTGTCTTAGATTATAAAAAAATGGTTGTTGTTACAACCAATAAAAAAGTGTTTGATATTTAAATTAGAAGGTTTCTAATTTTCAGAGTTCAAAAATAATGTTACATTTATCTTATATTTTTCTACTGAACCCTTTCTGTAAAATTAGATATTAGCTGATGTTGTACTTATCGTGTTTTTCTATTATGTTTCTTTCAGAAGTACTTGCAACATTTTCATACTTACACCTGTGTGTTCAGCATACACTTTAGGGTAGCTACACAAGTAGTATGTACTTTTTTTAGCTACTACTCCAGTTACCTGTGAGTTCGAGGCTGACTGCTCTGCCAAGATTTGCGTTCCACTGGGACCTCAGACTGACAGTAGAGGTTGTCCTTTGCGAGGCTGTCCCTGTAAAAATGGATTCGGTGAGTATTTTAGTAAACTTTGGACTAATTGGTTCATATGTATTTATAATTTCAAAATACTGCATTACCGGCAGTAGATATGTCAGCATGAAATTGTTGTCCAATTGCCACTCTTATGTTACTGCTAAGGGCTTTTTGTTTAGTTATATGAATAGCTTTTTTAAGTTATCCAGTGACTCTATGTTTGAAATTTTTACTGTATTAGTTATGCTTGTCTGTCTCAAGCCATAGTTGAGATAAAATGTTGCTTTCAACAGGGCTCGAACTCATGACCCTCAGCATAGTAGCCTGCACCCCTCAATCCCTTTTTAGCCATGCAAATAGGTTTACCTGATGCTTTATGGCCACACCTGATAAGCTCTCAAATCATGCAGCAATAGACATGGAGTTTGCCAGTGATTCTATGTATGTATAGATTCTTTACTATAATAATACTTATTTCTATGCGTCCAATGCAAGGGTTGGAATAAAAAATGGCTTTCTATGGGACTTGAACTCCTAATACAGCTCACTCACTTGACCCGCTAACACCTGTGCCAATCAACCATCTTATAGTCTTACAAATTACCAATTACAGGCAAATATTTATTCTCTATGCTTCAATGGCACAATTACAATCTCTCACACTGCCCTGGACTATCAGGTTGCCAGCTTACAATAATAGCAGTGAAATATTACATTAAAATGTTAACAAGCCCTACAAGTACTATAACTAATTACAATATTGAATTCTGCCTATTTACCAGAAAATTTGCAGTTGTTCTCTCATGTAGCATTAAACCATGTGTAACACTATGCTCATGGTACCCACTAGACATCTGAACTCTCTTTGTTCAATCAACCTTCAGTATTGGCTATCAACACAGACTAGTTGTTCATCACATCCTTACATGACATTTTTCCCTACTGTTAACGGCTCATTATTCAAAGTTCTGTTTGTCTGTTTGGAGGAAAGATATCAAAAATTAGTAATTTGGTTTGATTGATTGCTTTTATTGTGTTTGTGTTATGATTGTCTGTTTGTACCAAAATATTTGTTGCGATTGAATGTTTTTATTCCGTTTTTGTTATGGTTTACTGTTTATATTGAGTGATTTCTTTGCTGCTATTGTCAATTTGTCATAAGTTTTATTAGCTAAAATTAGGCTGATTACTTATTAAAACCTAATATGAACAGGTGCAAAATGCGCAAACTTAAGCTGCAACTAATTTGCTATAAAGATTGGGGCTCAAATGGTTTAGCGTGAAACAGACATCACATATTTAGTTTTGCTATAAATTAAAAACACAGACTTAGTAAATTTAATATTAAAAAGATTTGTTATAGAAAAAAATCAAATCCATTTGAAGCAAGCTGAATATTTTCATTTTCAGTTTAATCAAAAATACCACATAAATAATCAAAGTTTAATTAAAGATGGTGCATGATTTTGATTTTTTCAGATGTTAAAAACTTTAATTTCCAAAGAGCTTAATAAAACTTGAATTGTTTTTTTAATGAGCAATGTCAAGGTCAATAGTATCACATTGCTTTTCAACGCTGTGACCAAGTCTTGAGCATTCTGTCAAAGGAAAGTGTCTTGACCGACCAGAGTTTGTACGGAGCTTACAAACTTTTATTAAATTTGAAATGAAAGTATTACAATGTTGACATATGTTATTGTTGTTTTGGACTATGCAGTGTTATATAATACTAGATGGCAAATCTAACATAATTACCATGTAATCGCTTGTAATTATTAAAAGTTGTAGATAATCATAGCTTGTGTCTCCAAACTGTCTATATTTAGCTATTCAGTAAACATGTCTGTTGCATAACATGAGCCGAGCAAGATTGAGAAGCCCTTATTAATAGGAATAATTAATTATTGTTTATACTCGGTACCACAAGAAAACGCATTGACGTGTCGTTTCCTTCTCAGCATAGTTGCTATTCATGAATATCTTCAACTCTTATAAACTCACGTTGTTATATAAATGAGTAAATACATTTTATTTAGGATTGTCATTAGAATGCATGAGTCTATGATGTAAATGCTATGGAATGGCTAAGTAAGATAATAATAATGTATAATGTATATATAAATAATATTATAATATATGTATATATAATAATATTATATATATAATAATATATAGTATGGCCATAATAAGTGGAGATTACTTTTTTAGTTTTTTTGCATCAGCTGCTACAGAAATATTAAAAACCTGTATCAACACCTGCTCTCAATTTTGTTTGTGTGTCTGTATCCTGAGTGATCCTCAATAATTGCTTTTAGTAACTCAAACATGTGGGAGATTTTATATATCACTGAGCAGTAGCAGCTATAATACAATCTTTATAAGGTTACAATCATCCCGTCTTTTGATAATGAATAATTTTTTTTGTTCTGCAGCCTGTGTCATAAGTCACTTTGTTGCAACTTAAAAAGGTCTGCCTTTATGTGGAATAGAGAAGATTATTACAGACTATAAGGATATTGTGAAAGACAAAAAGAAATTTTTTTAAAGGCGATGACTTGATACTTGATACTATTATAGCAACTCCATTGAGAACCTAAAAGTAACAAGACAAGATAACTCCAGCTTATACTACCAAAACTCACCTATATTTATATTTCTCCAAGTTTGTGTGTCATCTGTGATTCTGTCTGTCCGGCTAAAGTGATCATTATCTAGCAATAAAAAATCTACCTCGCAGAAGATTTGATCTCTGTACTTCCCTTTCACCAGGTGATAAGCTAACTAATTGAGCTAAGCAGGATGCATTAGATTCATTGGGCGGTATGGGTGGTTTTCTAGGTTTAAATACACATAGCGACTTTACATTATGTCACAGTCCAACATTACTAAAGCTTGCTCTCAAGGCTCTTATTAGTAAGTTAAGCAATACAGATACTAACTTCCTTAAATTAGCCTTTGGTAATGTACCAGGCTAATGGCAAATAGCAGGCAACTGAATTACCTGCCATTGTTCACAAGCTTTTTTTAATATCTGTGCAACGCCGGGCGCTCCACTAATTTCAATATAAAAAGCATGATTAACAGGCCCCTTTAGACCATTAGGCTGAGCCATCCTTATCATTTCTAATTATCTGATCTATCCTTATCTCGATTCCAGGTTATAAGTTAAGTAAATGTATGTACTTTATATTATTAGATATTATTACCTTTTACATTTGTTTTTCTTATAAAAGGTTTTTAAAAACCATTTAGAAATTCATTACCTATTTTTCTAATAGTCATTGGTTTTCAAATGCACCGTTTCACATTGCTTCCAATTTCCAGTTCTTTCTAATGGCATTCTGTCGAAGTTAAGAACTTCAAGTGGACAGTACTGTTTTATGTTGCATTATCCTTAGTAGGCATTGCCTATACATTCTCTCTCTGTTCAGTCAGACAAAGCACCCTCATGCTTTTCACCACTCTACATTTGTACCAGTATTGAAAGGCACCGGTACCATCCATACAAAATTTGAATACAATGAGGTTTTACTGCAACAGTAATCTTTTTTATACCAACTTTTACGTAACTATTGTTATTATTAATTCAACATATTCGTGATATTTATTGTTTTTCTTAGTTCATATTAATTGCCTCAGTATCAAATCAGTTTTTATTGTAATCATTGTATATATATACAATATATATATTTGTATATATTTTGTTTTGTATATATAATTTTATATATATAATTTATTGGCAGTAAATTCATTTCAAACAGAAATTTTTTCCAAATTCAAATTTGCCATACAACAATCATAACGCATAGCAACAGTTAGTGAATCGAATCGAATTAACGACATCTTACATCTGCAGTTATTTCTTTTTTACAGTACCCCCAGACTTGTCATGCGTTTGTGGAAGAGCTCTATGCCCCTGTCCTGTAAGCTGTCCAACACTCACCTGCCCTGTAAACTGTGAAACAGGAAGTGGTTGGGCTGTTGGTCCTGATGGTTGCAACATGTGTGAATGCAGACCTCGTGGTATGTAAATATGCGTATTGCTCAGTAACAGTTGCATACTCAAAGATTGACACTTTATTAGAGCTGATTATTTGTGAAAGTAATATCAGTAGTTGTCAGCCCTTGACAGATAATTACAGTGGGTCACATCAAAGTAAACAGATAACCGCAGACAGAAGTTAACACAAGTCACAAATATGGAATTGTTGGCTGACAGATTAATTTATTTTGTAATTTTCCTTGAAACTTCAACTTGACTGCAGACTAATCTGATAAATATTTATTTGAAAGCCATGCATGTCATGTACGTTTTTATAAAGACCGGCTTTCAATAGAAAATTTTGGCATGAAACCTTATGAGCTTTTGAATGGGCAAAAGGCATAAATTGTTAGGCTATTAAACATCATGGTGAGGATTTCAAAACAGTCTCTAATGACATGCTGTGATGATCTATGGCTTTCGATTCAACATGCACAAAGGTAATGGCAAAACCAGGCTGAAGTTGATATGGTCTGCTATTTATGAACATCTATCAGCATCTATCAACATCTATAAAAGTCTATAGGTATCTATAAGGATCTATAACTATTTATCTTCATCTATAAGTAAATACAAGTATTTCTAAATATCTAACAGTACCTACATAAACAACTGTAACTCCAATAGCCTTTGGAGTATCGAGCGCAATTTTACATATACGTATGTGTATATATGTATGTATATGTATATATGTATATGTATACGTATATATGTATACGTATATATGTATATGTATGTATGTAGATATGTATATATATAAATATATATATAAATATATATATAAATATATAAATACATATATATTAAAAAAAACTTGTTTCCTCTCCCCGGATACCCCGTATGGGTGGTAAATTCTGCTCTAATTCGGGTCTCCTACCAGAGACCTGGGGGTTTGAGCACTCGCCTCAAGATCTTAGCTGTTCCTAATAGCGCACTTTTCTGCAACTCACCTGAGTTGATTGCTGTTGGTATTTGGGCAAGCCAAATTTTATGCGCCGGTGTTATCGCTGGTGATATATATATATATATATATATATATATATATAAACATATAAATATATAAACATATAAATATATATATATATAAATATATATATATATATATCGAGTTACATATAAGCTATATACAGTCACACAAACATGTACATGTATGTATATGTTGCTAGTTACCAGCAGCCATATTTTTCTTATTGCTAGCTAGCATTTATTGCTAACCATGCAGACATTTATAATTATTGTTCTAGCTCAGTCTATGCTAGTAGTTGATTACTGATAAACAGCATTGTCATACCCTGCCTAATCTGTGCTAGGGCAATAACGATAATACTACTAATAATAAAGTTATATACTAAAATGACAAGACAAAATGTATTTGTGACTTGTTTTACTTATGCAACACTTCAAGTTCCGTAGTTCTATGTGTTTAGACACAATCAGGCACACTCGGCCTGTTTTAGAGTGCCCTCTTGTCTGTGGGATGTACTGTGAACATGGAGATGTGCTGGATAGTAACGGCTGCGCAACCTGCCAATGTAGTGAGTATTACATTTTATTCTAAAATGGTTTATAGATTAACTCTATTATAGGATTAACTCTATTGTAGAATTAACTCTATTGCAGGATTAACTCTATTGTAAAATGAATTCTATTGTAGGATTTGCCTCACTGGGCTATCAAAAGCACAATATAGCTGCCATTTAAAGTTTTTGTTTTATTTATCTGTGTCAAAAGCTTCCAATTATAAAAAAATGGTTGTATAGTTGAAACAGAGCAAACTGCTATGCGAAACAAATATGTACTTAGTTATAATTAATAGATAGCTATAGATTTCTGTATAGTCTAGTATGAATGCTATTTCATTAGACCGTTAAAGCAGTAATAGGTTGATTTAAGCAAATATAAATCCACTTTTTTCTACTCTTTAATCCTAAAAAGCTAGGTAACTGACTTACTCTTTGTAACGCAAGTTAATTGTGCCAATTTTAGCCAAGCTAACACGAAAACCGCTGTGCAGGATGGCGCATGGCTGATTCTCACCAAATAACAGTTTGTAATGTTTGTGTAGTGTTGTCCTATAAAAATTATCGTAAATTAACCAATAAAACAACAAACTACTTCTTTGGTAAACCAATTTCCGTTTAAATATAAATTATTATATACTTGAGATAAAAATGAATGAAATGATCAAATTTAATAGCTAGCAAATAAAAGTTTGGTTTAAAAAGTTGTAATTCATTATTGGTCCATTGACTCATGATTTGTTTTTGGTCAATTCGTGATTTGTTATCGGGCAATTAATTATAATAGCGAACTGTTGGGACCATGCACAGTTGACTTGCTGGCAAGCGGGTGCAGGCAATGTACACTGTAACATAGGGTGTGAATAGCATGTTTCTCTCATAGGCTACCTGAACCTCCAAATTTTCTAGTGTATGTGCCAACTTATACCACATGTACTTATGATAAAATAAAGTTATAGATACATGTATATTTTGCTCTCTCTTCATCTATATTGCTTTGGTTTTAGAGCCTCCACCCTGCCAGCCAGTTCGTTGCAGGCAATTTTGTGAGAACGGATTTGCTACGGATGAAAATGGCTGCGAGATATGCCAGTGCAGTAAGTCTCTCATTGTTAAATTCTACCTCATTCAAACATTTATTTATCACAAAAGAAAGTGGTTGTATTCAAGGTATGTTATATCTAAATACTTCAGTGCTGTGGCTAGAGCAGTCTGTGAAACTTTCAAACTTTAAAGCTGATTGATGTCATCAATAAAATCTTAGTAAGCCTTTCCATTGACCAGATAAATGACCAAATATTATGTAAAAAATCTACTCATAACTGTTATACAATAGCTAATAGATCCATATTAAAAAAAAACTTCGATTCTATTTTAGAGGACTATTCCAACAGAATTTGATGAAATAAAAAAATCATAAAAGTCAAATATATCATATCATATATCATATATATCATAAAAGTTGTCCTATACACATGGTATATATCAAATAAAGAAAATTAGTTTTCTTCTTAAAGCAGTTCAATGACTTAATCAAATAATTCACTTTAGGTTGGAGCACTTTTGATTTTAACCAAATTTAGAATATTTGATTAAGAAATTGTCTGCTCTTCAGCCTTTATAATAGAGAAAGTATTCCTCGCCTCTTATTCAGTCTGAGCTAAAACATTTATCATGAAAACAAGAAATAGTTGAAATGCTGCATGTCTGTGTAGAGTGACTGACCAAAGTTCTTAATAAGTCAGTTTTATTGCCTCTTTAGCTACTATAACTTTCTACAAAGTTCAGATTTTCTGAATGTTGTTTAAGTTTTATCATTTTCATTTTTGAAGAGAAGATTTACCATCATGTCTACAATAACAGTGTGGGTGCAGACAACTTGATTTTGAATGCTTCATAATGAGTTTTACAGATACCTCAAAGTTTGAGATACTTGGATATATTTTTCACAGCTGCATGAATGTCATTTTTTAAACTTTCTTGATAACAAGCTATAAGAATGACAAATTAAAACTGCATATTTAAAAAAAATGTTAAGGTGTTGCAACAATTGAAACAAAAATTCACCTCAAATTTGCTTAAAACATTGTTTGGTTAAGCTATATTTTTAGGAGTTGTGGTAAAACTGAAAAATGATTAGCAGCTTTTTCTGGTAGTCAAAGGTTAAACAGTTACTAACAATATCTGCTGACTGGCTGATGACCAGCTAATAAATAATAAAGTTTCACTTATGACCAAATATGGTTACAAACCGTTATATAATAAAAATGGTTATAATATGGTTATAATATGGTTATAATATGGTTATAATATGGTTATAATATGGTTATAATATGGTTATAATATGGTTATAATATGGTTATAATATGGTTATAATATGGTTATAATATGGTTATAATATGGTTATAATATGGTTATAATATGGTTATAATATGGTTATAATATGGTTATAATATGGTTATAATATGGTTATAATATGGTTATAATATGGTTATAATATGGTTATAATATGGTTATAATATGGTTATAGTATGGTTATAATATGGTTATAACAGCGTATGACATTTATGTGTACCTACTGCTGTGGTTTTAGAGCCCCCAGTATGCCAACCAGGATTCTGCAGTCTGTATTGTGAGAACGGATTTGCCACAGATGAAAATGGCTGTGAGATATGCGAGTGCAGTAAGTCTTTTCATAGCAAACAACTAACATGGCTTTTGCAGCTGCCTAAATTCATCTCATTCAGAGAATTATTCTTTTAAAACAGCAATTAGATTTTGCGTAAAGATTTTATGTATGTCTGTTGATTTTACATATGTCTATTGATTTTATGTATGTATATTGATTTTATGTATGTCTATTGATTTTACATATGTCTATTGATTTTGCATATGTTCATTGATTTTAAAAATGTCTATTGATTTTATGGGTTACCTGAAACCTGGTGTTTGGTTTGTTGTTGAGTGGTTTACATAAAACACTGTTGGGTGTTGCAATCAGCTTCAACGACATAATGTTATTTATCAACATATTATTGGTTCATTAGCTGACTAAAAAATTGACCAAGCCAATGATTGGCTGAGTAAAATATAATGTTTTGCCTTAAAAATCGGCGTTGACATAATAACCTGTAATAGTATTATTAGATACTATATTATATTGTAGAGCCAAATGTCTGCCCTGCTGTAACGTGTATTCCACAATGCCCTAATGGCTATGAGACGGATGAAAATGGCTGCCAGACCTGCAGATGCAGTGAGTATTTACACTTCCTACAGTCAAAACTTTCTATTCAGTAATTGCTCAATTTTTACAGATGATTGTTAGAACACATACCTCTGAATACACGAATACAGTGAATACATGTTTGATAGTAAAAGTATGAAATTGAGTGTAACCCTTCTCAGCTGTCACTACAGTTCGTAAGATCAAAACAGACTTACAGATTCTTTTTTAAAGTCACGAGTATCCTGGCAGTCTAGTGTGCTGTGTGAGATTGTCAGGTGCCAATAAAGTGCAGAGAATCATTACCTGCACAATTATTCTTTCCTGCAGAAGGAGCTTGATTGGTTCAGATGTTGGAATGTCAACTCTTTGAACTAAAATTTTGAAGTTCAAATAATATAAGATGCAATATTTTTTTTTAATGAATTTCCAATTCTGTTTGGTGTAATCTTTTTTCTAAAGTTCTTAATGTGGTTCTGAGCAGAGGAGAGGAGAAAGCTTTTACTTTTTCACTTTTTTTACGTGAATAGTATCATTGCAGTTCAGTTTGCTATGAGAGATCATTAGGCATTCTGATGAAGCACAGCGAATCCCGATCTGCACAAGTAATCTGTACCGGTAGATGATGATTGTTTGTGGAAAATTTTAAAATTTCCGTTCAACAAGCTAAAACTCACGAGTTCTAATCCCATACAAAACAATCTTTTTTCCAATCTTCAACTGTAGAAATGGACAGAGAGACAAGGCTCTTACTATAGTAAAGATTCCATGCAGAGTTAATATCTTGTAAAGAATAATACTATCAGTAACTCACAATAATCAACAATAATTATAGTAGTCAGGATATAATAATGCTAATACTTCCTTCCTACACACACACCTCAGTTTAATGAGATGCACTACA
Organism: Watersipora subatra; assembly: GCF_963576615.1. NCBI lineage: Eukaryota > Metazoa > Bryozoa > Gymnolaemata > Cheilostomatida > Watersiporidae > Watersipora > Watersipora subatra. The sequence continues at coordinate 55,474,771 of NC_088711.1, read as the reverse complement.
TATATAGTTGCTCAGCTATAATTTTAGTTTTTAAGTATGCATAATGCATATCATTGTAGATGCAAAACTTCTATGTAATAGATTTTAAACAAATCCTGACAGAGAGTGGAAAAATATTTAAGCCTTTTACCAAAAAATGAAAAAATAAAACCCAAAACCCAAAAGAAATATGTCTTTGACAAGTTTTGTATTAAAACGCATTTGTATGTGAGAATTAAAGAACACTTTCAGCAGGCCCTATTCTTTGGAACGGCTGGCCGTCTGAGCCGCCCTGACCATTTAATTATTTTCGGCAGCTAAATACTAAAAATTGCAGTCTAAGCTCATTCACTTGAAATTTCAAACAACTAATTTACTATCAACTAGCGTTCTGTATTGTCTCTGTGGTGGCCTCGCCAAATGAGTGATCTTGTGAGACTTTGTTAAAACTTTGAAACTGAACTTTATTGCTTATAGTGGGGATGTGAAGAAGACCCCCAAACTTGCATTTTCTTTATCATAACATAACCAAATCTAAACATTGTTGAATAGCACTATGGGGTGGGCTCGTCTAAATAGTCTTCTAATATTACTCATAAAATTATATATTAAACATTTTATATTACATATACATATATCACATATTAAATATTACACATATATAAAGATGTTGAATTAGATGCAGAACCAGTTGTAAAAGGTTTCTGCTATCAACACATTGACAGAACAAAAGCTATTGCAATAAAAAAGTAATAGCTCTTGTTCTGTCAATGTCCCAATCAGAAATCTATAGTGTCATGAGTCTTATATCGTAATTTTATTACCGTTCGTTTGAATAAAGAAAAAGTTCTGCCTTCAATGAACCATAAACAATATATTTATGTAGATTTTGATGCTTAAAATTTACTGAATTTATGCATACTTTGAAGGTTGTTGATAGTTAAAAGGTTTAGAGCTTCGAGGCGCTGCCCAGACTCCTGTTGGGGGCTTACACAACCCCCAACCCCCCAGGTGTGCATAACTAGTCGCGTAACATTTGCCGCCCCAAATTGCAACCAGAGAAGACAAGACTGAATTTCAGAGTTGTTTGCAAAACGATACAAACAGATCTTTATAGTTGATGAATTGTATGAAAAATTGTATTTAATACTTAGTACTATGCACAGGTTATTCCAATGCATACTGAATTCCCTGAGTCGAACTGTAAGCTGTTTTCCTTATACAGGACCAAGGCCCTGCCCGGCACTTCGTTGTGCTGACCCATGCCCAAATGGTTTTGCTCTAAATGAGTATGGCTGTCAAACATGTACATGCGGTAAATATAATTACTAAATCTTCTCTGGGAGTAACTCTCTGCTTCTCATTTTACATGTGTCAATTATTCATCCAGATCATCAAAAGGTGTAGAAAATAAATCTCTTTTTCTTTTGCTCTCTCTCTCTCACCCTCTGGCGCTTGCTCTCTTGCCCTCTCAATCCCTCACTCTCGCTCTTCTTGCTCCCTTGCTCTTTCACTCTCTCGCAGTCTCGTCCATGATCTCCTTTACTATTTCATGCACTCTTTTGCTCTCTCCCATTTTCCCTGTTTTGCTCTTTTTCTCTTTCTCTTGCTTGCGTTCTTGATCTCTTACACACTCTCTCTCTCCTCCCCCGTTTTTTCCTCTCACTCTCCTCACTCTCTCTCTCTCTTATCTCAAGCTCTTTTGTTCTCTTGCTCTCTCTCTCTCTCTCTCATTTTCTCCCTCCGCGCGTGCTCTCTCACTCTCTCGCTTTACCATGTCTTGTGAGAACGCAGGAAATCATGGTTATCCACTTTTTCTATCTGTTGTTCTTTTTAACAATGCTTGCTCTGATACCTCTGCTCTCGTTCTCACTTGCTCTTTCTGTCTTGCTCTGACTCATTCTCTCACTCACTCACTCTCTCTCTCTCACACACTCTCTCTCTATCTGATAGTTGAGCAGCCATCTATTTGCTTGAGCTTTTTAAGTAGGTCAGCTGCTATCTGCCCTGTTACCACCAAGTTGCTTACAACAACATGACAAAGCATTTAACGAGAGTCCAAAGAAAGGTTTGACGATAAACCACAATAATAAAAATTGCCAAAAGCTTTTAAGCTGTTTTTCTGTCACTGTTAGCATTTGAAGTTGTTACAAAATATTTGAACTAAAGTCAGTACTTTGGAAACTGGCAGCATTTAGAGATAATATTGCGTCATTTTAGCTGCTCGAGATGCAACTTTCGTCTTAAAAATTCAAAGTAGCATTGGCTGAAGATTGTCTACAAAAACTAAGAAACAGTCAAATTCAGAAACTTCCTTTTAATTGCAGCGTTTGGTCAAGATCAAGTGTTGTTTTACTAGTAACTCTTTACAGTTTATTGTGATGCTCACCAATAAAAATCCAAAATACAGCATTCGCTATTGGAAACTCTGCTTTAACTAATAGTGCCAGAGAAAGTTAGTTTACCTTCATAGTCTTGGTAAATGCTTTACTTAAAGAAATGAGCGTCTGGCTAAGAAAGGCTTGTGCAACAAATAGTCTATAGCAATTTATTTAATATAAAGATGCAACCTTTCATCAGTAGAGGTAGTAACTTGACCTATGAATTTTTTGTTAAAATAATCTACTGCTTACACAATGACGCAAACAAAACTACAAGGTTCATCTAATAAAATCGTAGGGTAGATATTGTTAATCAAAATTTAGCTTCCTGTTACGCTATTTCTCAGAAGTAACATCTCGTCACTTTTTCCAGTTTTTCTGCGGTCACAAATTTATCGTTAGATTGTACTGGCTCTGTTTATGTAAAGTTCAATTGTCTGATCAAAACCTCCTTTTGATACAGAACCTGGTCCTGCTCGCTGGATGCAATGGGGTTCTTGGTCACGCTGCTCCGTGACTTGTGGTCAAGGTGTTAGACGTAGAACAAGAACTTGCTCAGATCTAACTGGTGATGGTGAGAACTGCCCAGGTAGTGACTTTCAGACAAGAAACTGCAGGTTCAGAAATTGTGATGGTGAGAATTTTTATCTAAAACTATTCAGAAAAAAGCAAACCAACTTAGTCAAAACTAAGAACTTGTTTTTATCTAAAGCATGTTGACTTTACGAGACCAATTTAAATATTTAAATTAATCCCACGACCAAACAAGAGTGAAACGATTGATTGGGAAAATTATGATAATTGCACATGTGCACACAACTCCCAAAAAATTATCCGTTCACGGCCATCACCAAACCCTTGCAACGAAATCCTATCAACAAATTAAACTATTTTTCAGTAAAGTCGTTTAAGTATAATAATGATACAAAACGCGTATAAACCTATTTAAATATGTTACCAAGCCTTTAAAAGGTTACCACAAATTCCTAAAACTAACCCATCTGATCGGATTATACATAAATAGACCGATTTATTAGAACGAAAATCATCACAGCACGCTTGAAAAGCTTCGTTTAATAAAAGTTAAGACCGGAAATTGAAACGCCGAGCGACAGAGAATAGAACGATAAAATCTTGCCACAAATCGCGACAAAACGCTTGAACAGCTTGGTTAATTAATAGTTTCGACCGACCTACGAAACGTCAATAAAGCCATGCAACATATAGTAGAACTGTTTACTGTGTACTGTTTGAGGCGTATACCGACTTACAGGTACGAAAATGCGGTACACAGTTTATCAGCCTACGTTTTGTCCAATTACCGAAGGTTTTTCAAATTATCTAGAACATCAGTCAGATTGCTTTACATCTTATCTACAAGGTAGGGCATTACTACAACGCCCTTTTATGACAAGAAAATCTCTTTATTTCACTCCAGTTTGCATAAAACTTCCAGACGCGTAAATGCCAACGTTTGCTCTCTGTTACATATCGCTGTCAAAACCGTTCTACATTCAACACAACACAACCAACTTTCAAACTGTATATTACACATCAGTTGACCGTTTAACTTTTAATATTGCATTTCAGAGATATAATAAACATATTTTTTTATTGTTGGTGGTGTTGTTATTAGTTAAATTACGTACAGTAGGTTAGGTCTACAGCTTGAATTAATATTTATTTTATTATTGTAAAACATAAGTTTGAAATAATTATTTATTTCATGAATATTTATTTCTGTTACATTTCTGTTATTTCTGCTGCGCCTTTTTAGAGTCGTGCTCCCTCAAATTTATTTTATATCATCTCAAACAAGTCTCATTTACATTATACTCTGTCGATTCCTGCTGAGAACTACTGTTTCAACAACCAGCAGTACCCTTTCTTTTTTCCATTATTACTTTGGTCGTGGGCGGTATGACAGTGAAATTTCTAGTAAATATAATAACAATTGAAAATTTGTGAAGTGTGGCAACGTTGCAGCTAATAATTGGTGGCAAACAACAATCAATAACTTGCGGGTTTTTTAACCACTACACTGTCAGATGAAAACTAAAGAAAGCACTCTTAGAATTCTTAGACTAGTATAATCAGCTATTTTTTAAGTTAGTTTGTAGAAAATAAGTGATTTCAGGTGTACCACCTCTACATTAAAACTTTCCTATGTCAAATTATTACTTCATCTGAACTATAGCCCAAATATATTCTAATTTTTAATAACTAGAATGCAATTCTGGTACATTAGTGTCAACTATAGTTGTTGATTATACAGGAGTTGACAAACCAGGAAGATGTCCCCGTCCCCGATCAATAAACAGGAATAACAATCGCTCGTGCACACAGGATTTTGACTGTCAAGGAAATAAGAAATGTTGTCTATTGAGACCTGGTTACAGAGTTTGTATCAGACCAATGTAAGTATCTGATTGTTTGAGTGCCTAATCATCTTATGAATTTCTAATTGTTTTATTTAAATTAAAGTATTTCAGTTTATTTAATGATCAAACACGAGCGAAGCGATTGTTTGGGAGCTTTATGATAATTGCATATACGCATACAACTCCCGAAAAATTATCCGTCGACGGCCGTTATCAAACCCTTGTACCGAAATCCTATCAAAAAATTTAACCATTTTTGTGTAGAGTCATTTAAGAGTAATTATGATACCAAAAACATATGAACATATGTAAATATGTTACCAGGTCTTTGAAGAGTTGACGCAATATTCTAAAACTAACCTATCTGATCGGATTATACATAAATAGACAGATTAATTTGGCCTAAAATCGCCATGAAAACTTGACAAGCCTTTTTTGATCAAAGTTAAGACCGGCCAACAAAACGCCGATAAGGCCGTGTGACAGAAAGTAGAACCATTAATTCGTGCTCATTTTACGAGAAAACCATGTACATTTCACCAGTCTATGGCATTGTCCAATTGCCGGAGGTTTCTGTAATTAACGTAGAAGTACTGAAAAGTAATCGTTTCTTTTTTGCCGATTCTACCGGACTCTGACATTTTGGACACTTACATAATGTATAATGAGTACTTTGGTATACCAACAGCTGATGTCCAAAGCAATGAAAGTAATTGAAATGTTGATGATATTTTTTTAACGATTGTTATAAAATTATTACAATATTTAATTGTAAGAATAATTATTCGATTTTATAAGAATATTATAAGATTTAGTTATAAGAATAACAATTCGAATTTACAAGATCGAAGTATATAGTGACCGACGGTGTGCAATATGTTACTGTTATTATTTTTCTAAAGATTTTGTTGATGATAATGCGGCTGTGCCCAATATCGCGGTACTGCCAAGCCATTTTTAATATCTGGAAAATTAGGTAATAGGCCTACAATTTCTTATAGATATACATCTATTTCTATGGCAACCAGCTAAAATCTGTTCAGATTTTTAAATTCAGCATAATATTTTAGATGTAAATACAGATATCTAGATAAATATCACAACTTATTGATATTGGTTGCTATGACCAATGATATACAGCCCCCAACCTGTGTATATTACACAGCAGCTTGCCATTTTATTTTTAATGTTGCATTTCTCCTATTGCAGGGGGAGAAATATAAACATATAATCTTTTCCTTTCATTGTTGCTGTTTGTTGTACATAATAACACCCAGTACATTACAGCTACCATTGCAGCTACTATTGCAGTTTTCCTATTGCACTGCAGTGCCATTTGACAGCTAATATTGCATTTCTCAACCGGCAGTACCCTTTCTATTTCCATTATTACTTTGGTCGTGGGCTGTATGACAAGAATTTCTAGTAGCAATATACAAATATAAACATATAGTTTTATGTTTAAATATAACTATAAATTTATATTCTTATACAAATTATGTAAAATATATATACATATATGTTAATATCTGCATAATATAAATTTAACATTTAAATAAAGTGTATAAATGTATGTTATTATAGTATATATTTGTGAGCCTCAGACATTATAAATATATAATGTATATAAAAATGTAGTATTATACAAACATTAAATATATAACTTATCATATTTAATATAAATTTAATATCAAATATAAATATAATTTAATGTAGCAGTAAATTAGTGAGCCTGAAAATGTTATTTTTCTGTTGCAGAAATTATCAAAATTAAAGTGAGAGTATGAGTTCTGCTTGACCGAAAGAAGAGACTTTTCTATACATGAAGAATTGCGGGAAGTTAAACCTTTTATCACCCATGTTCTTATCTTGTGTTAAAGACTACCTTGTTAAGTAATGTTAAAGAATTTTTAAAAATTTTATGTTATCCTCATAAAATACAACTTTGAGAAAGGAACAAATTACAACCCAGCTTTAACAAGTTGATCACAATTCACTGTGAGTCAGTTTACAAAAAGCTCTTATATCTGAAGGAGAAATAGTCAATCCTACAAAAGAAAACAGAGGAAATAAGTTAAGGGCAACTTAAATACTTCTGCAAAGACACTCATGTCTCTCTAGATTACACATATTTACATATTATTTATACTAGTATCATTAGAGATTCTCAGACGTACTGGTAAATCGCAGATAATAACGATTTGTAGTAGTAATCAGCTTGATCTCATGGTGGTTTGTTAGTGCAGTTGTAGAGCGACAGTTTACGATGCTAAAAGCTGTGAGTTGAAATCGCATACAATGCGATCTTTTTTCATAACCTCCAACTGCGACTTCCTATGGGAAGACAGACAGACATGGTCCTTTTTGTAGTAAAAACTAAATTAAAGCATTAGAAATAAACTTACACAACATTTGAGTAGATTTTATCAGAAAGTATCAGTATTTTACAATCATTTGTGATGGTTTTTGGTGTTTGTGGAGATTGGCTTCGAAATTCTGATTGCCAGGATGTTTTGAGATTGAAATTGATAAAACTTGTTTGCGATTATAATGCTCGGCACTAGCAAAAGTGTAATTATGGAATTCATAGCTGCGAAGAGACGGGTAACTCTGCAACCTAACGCAATAGCTGGTATCAACTATTGCAACAGTAACCACTACATATGTAGTGGAGTAATTTTGCGTGTATTTTTCTTTTGAGTATTTCAACTGTGATGAAGTTTTGTTGGGTTTAATCTTGAAGTATCTTGGCAGGCAGATAATCTCAAAAATAAATAAAATCGCAAAAGATAGAAAAAATATTGATGCTTTATGATAAATAATATTGATGCTTTATGCTTTAGCCTCAGAATTATACATCTCTTATACAAGAAGTTGTCTGCTCCTTTTATACCATTTTTTTGAATGAAAAAAAATTATTTGTAATGCTCCGTAATTAGCAATGGCTTGTTCACAAAACAGCTAAGTACATTTGCTAAAATGAGTGTTCTGAAAGATTTAGGGAAGAGGCAGCAGATCTTTCAACATTCAACAGAGTTTTGCTGTGACGTGCTGCTGCAAGGAGCAGCCTCTTTTTAGAATTAAGAAAAACAAAAATGATTTTTGAAAAGTGGAAAGCAATACAGTTGGTCTAGACTAGTGGTTCTTAACTTGGATTTGAATGAGCTCCAGAGGCTTGGTCATTCAGTTTCAAGAGTTCAATGCAGGTCTCTCGATAGCAACAACAGAAATCAAAAGGTTATTTGTTTATGAAAAAATATGTAATTTCGTGTGAGTTCATGCATTGTATTGGTTTAGTTATTCGAACCAAAAAGGCCTCGGTAAAAGCGCATATAAAACTGGTGGGACTTGGTATGACCAACAAATTCTATGACCAATGTTTTGACCAATGACGATGGCGAATGTTTTGATACCAAATAACTGTAATGTGAATTTTGTTGCAAGTCAACCTTTAAGAACCATTGGTCTAGACAGACCACAAAACAGTAAAACTTAGAATGTATGCATAGAGTGTCTGTACTAATAAAGCTTATTGTTTGTTGGTTGGGTACCCATCATTGTTTTTGTAAAATTATAATACAATTTTTCCTAAAAAGCCTTTTCAGTTATTCAGTTGCTTATTTATTTGATGCAATCTAGATTTTATGATGCGGCAGTTGTTGGGGACGAGTTGCATGCATCTAAGATAGCAAAACTATTTGATAAATAAAAACTGTTGACTTTAAAAACATGATGTTGTAATGTCAAAGAACAGGAGAAAACAACTACCTAAATGCAATCAGCATCAGTTATTAAAAAATAAATCAAGCTTAAGAACTGCAGCATATTTCTATATATCTCATAGATATTACTGTTCATCTCTTGTATATGAATGAAAAAAAGCATAGAAACTATTGAAACTGCACAAAACAGTTCATAGCATGTCGAGAGTTCCATAGTAACGATGAAGTTTTTAGGCTTGTCTCTTCATTATAAGATAATTTTGCAGGGATGGGGCTTAGCGAACCTGCAAAATTATACAACAGCTCAGTGCGACGTTATTGGTTTTGCCTGTTTAGAGCGCTAGAACCAAACATGAACTCAGTCTTATTTTGAACTACTCTTCTTCCTTAAAATAACATTTCCATGTGCAAGTTTAATAATGTTGGTACCACAGGCTAGATAAAAACAAGATAGCTTGATCAGCCGCTTCAACTCGGCATACCAAAAGTGAAAAAAGATCAATGATACGGAGTGACAGTCTTTGTGAATGTGGCCATCAGCAACAATATATTAATTATTCTCCATCAGAATCGTTTATCATTTGATATGTTCAAAATAAGAAAATATTTTTTCAACTCTAAAATTAGAAGTACAGTGCACCCTCGAGATACGATGTTAATTCGTTCCAGAGTTGGCATCGTATGGTGAAAAATTCGTATATCGGGGTATAAAGACCATTGTAATTATACAATGCAAACACCCCCTGGTAAAAATCATCAATTTTGTTTATAAAAATGTGTACATATTGACAATTAGCAACAAAATAGTATGTTAACTTTAGTAATTATAGTTACCTACAGTAACTGTATTGTATTTAGTGTATTTAAATGGTTATGATCTGCAATAAAACGCAAAATTATGTGTGTACCAAATGTAGTACAGACGGTAAGTTCTTGCTTTCAAAAGGTACGGATAACATAAACTTTGAATTCACTTCAAGTAAGTTTAGCTTGCTAAGCCTACACTTAAAACTAAGTTTTAGTATGTATTTTGAACTATTTTACTGAATTTCAACTTTTTATTACGAAATTTTATCCTTCAGCAGTTCCTATCTTCACTTTCACTATAAACTTTAGCCTACCTGGTTGAAATCTTTTTCGACCTAAATCAATAAGGCCGAGCGATGCAGTTATAGAAAGCGGCCTCTCGCACACTTGACCATTTAATGGCTACCGAAAAGAAAAATAAAATTATATTTTTATACTGGACGTACATACCTTTGGAGTAACGTAGCTGGTACATGTAGCGGGTAAAGCAGAGAGGAGGCAAAAACGTATCAATGCTAATTATGGTGCTGTACACTAGAAAATAAATTTAAAACGTAATGAATTGGAATTTTAGCACACTAAAAGAAGCTGTCCATTCCTGTCCAATTTTTCTACGAAAAAATTGATGGTGCAATGCGGAAAATTGCTAGCTAGCGCTTGTAAAAGGATCCAGAGAATGTGGTACAGTAGTTTGTCTTGTATGAAATATGCACAAGAATCAATGTAACCATACATACAAAGTTTGTACGTATTTATACCCTATGGGGGACAGGGCTTTAGCAAGTTTCAGAAAGAAATGTGGATGCGTCAACTATTTTGAGTAGCTAGTTATATGAGTTACATACATACATACGATGAATTGTATTCACGTAGAAGATAACAAGCCCATATGCAAAGACATGGTTAAACAAGAAAATAAAACATAAAATCAAAAGGAAACAAATAAAATGAATAAAATATGAAAAACATGCCACACAAGAGATAAATAATATATATTATACATGCATTGTTTCAATGTCCTAGTCCACATCAGTAAATTAAACACTTGAAACATTTCTGCGAATGTGGGATTTTTTGTATCTTCCACAACCTCGCCTTTACAAAATGGTTGCTCCTTTTGAATGCTGATTGCGTGCATGACCTAGCTCATTCAAATCTTCAGTCGGAAGCTCTTTCTTGTGCTTGCTTTAATGGAGTTCTTGTTTTAATAATAATTGCAAATGCTGATTGGTTGCGATCATATTCCTTGACAATGTTAATAATACAGGTCTCTTCTTCTTATTTACGACATACAACTTTGTTGACATAGAAATAATTTTTCCTTCGTTTTGTAACGTTTGTATCGGTCTCAGATTCCATAGATAACGAATTAAATGTAGATAGTTGTAGTTATATACGTATGCTGACTTGAAAGTTTATAGTAAAAGCTATAATAACGCTGCAAATGAATATTTGCTCTCGCTTGTGTATTTTACACGAAATTTTCCACGCGGACATGAGAGAAGTCGATCATCGTGTCTCTTCTAAACGCTCTAAGAATGTTTTCGGCAAACTATATTTCGGTGTCTTTTTTATTTCGACGCCTGTTATGAGCACACCGGCGGCCAAATTTTTCCTCGGGCGAAACTTTTTTCAAATTCGTATGGTGAAATAAAATTCGTATAGTGAGGTGAAGATATCACAATATTTGACTTCGTAAGATGAAAAAATCGTATATCTGGGTAATCGTATTTCGAGGGTGCACTGTATATAGGTTCCTTCAGAATTATAAACATAAAACAATAATGTTTAGTAATACAGCATAATTCTTTGTCATTTTAGCGATTCACCATTTAGAAAATTAGAAAATATAAATGACTTCTAATGAAATATATTTTATTTTTTATAAAATAGATAACAAAAGAGCAGTGTAAAATTGGATAAAAACTGTATAACTTAGAGTTTCATGCTAAAAAGATGTTAAAATATTTAGCAGTCATCAGACACTCATCATCCTTTATGGACAAGGAGATACAATTCTGATTATTTTAATTTTATATATATTATATATTTATATTAGATGACCTTTGTTTTGGTTATTACAGTGATTTCTAAACCAACCAAATAATGTAACTTCAACTATTTTTTATAAATTCTTGTAGTAAGAGTAATGCTAATCTGCAGGTTTTTGGTTTTTTAATGCATCCAAACTTGACAAAAAAAAAAAATTCAATTCTTTCTCATAGAGTTTTGCTCAGAATACACAATATTCCTCTAACATCTTCAGTTTTTGCATGGCGTTTTTTAAAAATCTCACCAAGACATCCATCACATTATTATAATTTCTTCAAATATGCAGTGATTGTGTACATTATATAATATCAATACTATACATATAACACATACTCCTATAGATGCTGCCTTTGCTTAGGAACACCCAGAACCACCTGCTGTCATGAAATACTCAGTGCCACACTATAGTAAATAGCTAGTTTAAATTAAAATGCTATAAAAATAATCAATCAGGTAACTAGAATAAAGTTTAGCTAGTCGAAAAAAAAGAAGTTTAACTCATCTCTGTTTTTGTAATGTCGGCATTCATCAGAAATTTTGCTTTGACCACAAATCTGATGATGATATAGAATTGGTTTCTCCTCTCTTAATATTTTTTGTTATTCTTATGTGATGATAGAAACAGCACACAGTGCTAGTCATGTATGAGCGCTGAGCATCTACTGAGATTTGTTAGTTGTTTTCAAGGAACAAAGACTAAAGGCATGATAGTTTTGACTTGCAGATGTCATTGCAGCCTTTGGTCTTGTAGCAACAATGTTAGTCTTTTATCTATTGATCAGGTCTGTTTACACCAGGATCCTAGTGTAGATTTAAAAGTTGACCATTGTCAACTTGTCATAGACATAGACATAAACATAACGACTTTATAACTTAGCACCTTTTTACCTGTTTCTTATAATTCTGTTCACTTGATTATGTTACTTCCTGTTTTAATTACAGAATAGTTTTCTAGTGTACAAGTTTTCATTGTCTTTTTTTCTAGTTTTGAATAAAAAAACAGAGATAATTTTTATGTTCTTAGCTAGAAATGTGCATTTTTTAAATAATTTACTTCCTGATCTACTAGTTTCCTGCCCGAAAAATCTTTTGATTAACAAATCATATATGCATTTTCTAATATACATTTGTGATGACGTTATTATTTGTGGTTTCCTTTGCAACATTCTAGCCAGATCATGGTCATTAGTTAAGACCATCTATAAAGTATGAAATATGATACTCAGCATGAAAATAAAGGATGATATGTACTGAATATCCTCAGAGCTGTGAATATATATGCAGATATATCTTTGCTAAAGTTAGCATTGATTGTTCAGCCCTAAATCACTAAACAAGTTTTGGTGATTTGCCAAGTCTGCTTAGATGTATAGTTGAACTGTCATCAAGCTGTAGCATGTAGGTTAATCCATTGTAATATTTCTTTTGTATGCCAACAATATTGTGTGTTGAAGCAATTTTTTATTCAAATAAAATGTTTACTTTTGTGTAATATTTTCCAGAGCCAAAATGCAAAAACAACTATTTTAAGTAGATTTTATATAGTGCTAACCTAGTGAATTATATTAAATTAAGTTATTAAATTGATATAAAAATAAAATGCTATTTAGAGTAGGTGGATAAAAAAGTGCAAGCTTATGTGCAACAAACCGTACACTTAGTAACAGAGTAAGTGCTGGAACTTGCAACGCAACCTATCAAGTCTACACTAAATATAGTTCAAATTACTAGGAGATAAATATGTACAGTATACACTCATTAATTTTGAAATGTTTTCTGTAATTGGCATTATATGGTAAAAGCAGCACTGTTCAGTGGCATAAAAACATAATTTTATGAATTATTCCTGTTTAAGAGAACTCTAGTTAGTGTCTAGTGAATGTGTTTGTCTGATGATGGGAGTTTGTCTGGTGATCATAAGTATGCACCTTTTCATTAGTCTTACATAGTCGAAATATATTTGTGCTATGTCACCTAATTACGTGAAACATCGGTTGGGAAGGGTGGTTGGGTACAGCCTATTATACTAGAGTACAGGCTTTTGTGATTGTGCATGGCGCTTCATTTTATTTTCGCCATCCACATCTGAAAATAAGAACTAAACATGTCTTACTTCTTTCTGTACAGGGAGCCCTTCCGCCTTACTATGACTACCACATTTGAAATTATCAAGAGGTTGGGGACGACAAATACGAACCAGAGTTTAGAATTGACATCGACAATGAAGATGATGCTAAAATGTGGCTAGAACAGTACCAACAGCTCACCAGTGTCAACATTTCGTGTTGAAGCAACAAAGCCAAGAAATGAATGGGTGAATCTGTTCAAAGTTTTTTTGCCGATGCCAACACAAGACTCTTCCTTGGTCTCCAACAGCTAATAAGAAATTGTCATCCAAGAACACGAATTGGCCAACAAAGCTAGCTATGACTGCTAAAAGGATTCCTTGGAAACTGAGCAGGTAAGAAATTTTACATAAGACTGGTGGTTAGCCCTCAGGTGGTTAACCCATTCAGGCCCTGGTTAGGGCCTGAATGAGCCCCCATATTTTGTACTGCCGTGCCGACATTTGTCATCCAAATACCACAAAATTCTGTGACTTTTGTAAAATTGTATCAGATCACTTCTACAATGATTTCGTGGATATAATCGTCTCTAAATCCCATCAAATCCCAGAAAAAAGATATGATCGATCGCAAGTTACGATTGATTGTAAAAACAGAAAATTTACAAAAAATTAAAGTAATTAAATTTCTATTGTCCATTTCAGAGCACAAGAGGAAAAGCACCTGCCAGCCTATCAAACTGTTATCAAGATCTTTTACACCCATAACCACTTCATTTATACTGCTGATACACTGAAGCACAGAGACGTCAGCAAGGAGACGGTTGAGAAATTCAAAGGCCTGTTCTCGAAAGGCCATTCACCTGCATCTGCTTTGAACACACACAAGCTGGATCTTCAACTGCAGTATGACCAGGGTTACGTGTACGTAGCTGCTGACTGTTATATAAACGTGTGTACTCACATGCGGTTGATGTAAAGAAGAAAGCTCTCCCAATCTCCCCACGCCTTTATACTCCTGTAACCTCTCGTACTTTCCGTAACCTCTCGTACTTCCCGTGACCTCTCGTAACTACCTGTAACTACCATGACCTCGGGCATTAGCGTAGCCCGCGGCCCACCAGCTCGATTATACAACATGCCCTTTTTCTTTTCTTTTTTGTATGGGCCACTAACCTTCCAGAAATACATTGGGACTCATTCATCAACTCACCTTGCTGGTGAAGTTTACCTTACGCTTTAACCTAGGTCTTCCTCCATCGACTCCTCCTGCGTACCATCACTCCCCAGCAACCCGGGGCTGCTGTCGTACCCGGCCGCACTACTCTCCTCACTCTCCTGATCCTCCACTCTCACTGTTGTATAAATCAGTGTACTCTTCTCGCTACTGCCAGCTCCATTGCCAGTCTGCACTGGCTTTTCCATCACTCTGACCTCCGCCGCTACCAATACTTTTACCGTGACCACTGTCACTACCAACACTCCTTCCACCAACATCTCCAACACTACTTCCACCAACCCTGACTAGCCCGGAGTCTTTTGGTTGGGTCAGTAATGACTCCTCAACCTCATCTCCGTCTCTTCCGTCTTTACCTCGCTCTCCCCAATAAGAGGCAGGCTCGACAGGCTTCCTGTGGGAGGTCTCCACCTGGGCCGTAACCGGCTGCACAGGGGATGGCACCACAGAGCTGGGAGTTGGCATAGGCCCAGACCTATCTAGCTCGACCTCACCTGCAACCAGTGCAGGTCTGCTACTAGCAACTCTCCTCTGAACCTCGGCTAACTCCTGCACCACTACCCTGAATGCCTTGACATTTTCCAACTCCATGACTGCTGCCTCCCGTTTGGCTTTCAGCTTAGCTAATTTCTCTTTCGACTTCCTCCGCACCTCCCTTTCCTCTCTTTCAATCTCCGCTACCTTTTTCTCATGACCTTCTCTGTCTAACATTCCCTTGCTGGATATCTCGGCTAAAAAAGAGCAAACCTTTTCCATTACAGACACTGGTTTAGCTACTTTCTCAGCACCTTCCCTTACCTCATCGTGACTCTGTTCTCTACCACACCCCATAGACACCTGCACATCTCTGGTGCCTTGGGCTGTCCCCTGTTGGCTACCAATTTCCACGTATTCGCTACTCTTCACTTCCTTGGTTTTGCAAGTCCACCAATCTTGACCTGTGTGACCTCTCTCAACTTCGCTCTCTCTGTCAGACTTATTTGTCAGGTTTTGCAACTCGACATCATCTGAAACATAACTTGACCCAGCAATAATGGTTCTTGACGAAAACGGCTTCACTGGCTTAATACTTCTACACTCCTTAACAGCCTCAAACTTACTTTCGCATACCGCGTTTACAACAGCAAATAATTTAAGCTGCCTTAACTCAGTTATGCCCAAGAGGTTTGTTCTCAATCCTTTCACCACGTATACCTCTGTCTCCATAAATCCGTATTTACTTTCTAACCGAACACCTGCTTTACCGACTACCCTTAGCTTACGACCATCTATTCCCGCCAAAACAGTAGATGGCTCCTCTAGCTGTAGGTTCAGCCTTTCGGCCGTCCCCTCGGTTACAGTCGACACCTCTGCCCCAGTATCAAACGTAAATTCAACGTTCTTCCCATTGACCTTCAAAACCTCTACAATTCTCCTTCCTAGTCAACTGTCATCCTCATACTTATCCCTAGAACCAGAGAACCTAACACTTTTGCCCTTACTACTATCTTGGTACCTCTCCTTATATTTCTGCCCCTCAAACCTATCCATACTGTTGTCTCTGTACCTGCCAAATTGGCCTCTAATTTCGCGGGGGCTTTCTCGGCCCCTGTACCTCTCCCCACTACAACTGTCCCTGCTACCATACCGCTCGTAGCTATTATCTCGACTACCTCCTGACCTCCTACTACTACCTCGCCCGTCATAACCTACTTCTCTCCTATCCCTACAATAACGGGATACATGTCCTCGCTGTCCACAACAAAAACATTTAATGGAGGGACAACTCCTCATCTCATGCCCACTACGTTTGCAATTGTAGCATACTCTACCTTCACTGCCTTCTCTACTGCCTGCTCTATATCTAGAGACATGCCTCTCCCTGCTATTATCTCTATACTTTCTACTGTCACTGTCCTTGTGATACTCCCTGCCTCTTGTCCCATATCTACTAGTACCTTGCTCTTCACTACCATAATACTCTCTACTACTCCTAGGGCTACCCCCAGGGAAAGATCTACCTGCTGAATCATAACTTCTATCTCTATCATTACTCCTGTACTGCGCTCGGCTATCAAACTCTGATACCTTTGCTACCTCTCTCTTAACCTCACTCTTCAACTCGGTACTTCTACCCTCATTTCTCAAAAATCTATCAGAGCTGTTGGCCATTTCACGAGCCCTCAATGCCTCCTGCAATAACGCCCAAGTAAGATTGGCATTCTTCATTAACTCTCTGCTTACTTCTCTATCTCTCAACCCGTTAACCGCCACAATAAGGGCAAACCTTACCCTATCATTATCGTTAGTCACCTCTGCATATCTGCTCAAACTCTCTACCCGTTGTAAAAACTCTCTATCACTTTCCCCAAGTGTCTGCCTAGCCGTAAGGAACTTATGCCCCTTTACGAACATACTCTCCTGTCTACCATAATAACCCTGTAAAACCTCCACTGCTCCTTCATAAGTAGAATTTACGCCATCTACGTCAAACCCTGCACCCCTCAATACTTCTCTACCACTGTGCCCAATAGCTCTCAATAGTGGCACTAACCTACCTCTACCTCTCATAATAGGGCGTCTATCGCCACCTTCACCTTCGTAACCTCTTCTCTCAACAGCACTTTCAATACATAAATTCATCTCCTCTATGAATCTCTCCCACGACCCATCACCGTGCTCTCCAAACACCAGCTTCGGAAACCCACTCTCCATCTCTACCCGATACAATATCTCCCTTGCCACAAATACACTCTACCCCACTCGTATAACTAGTGTAACTCCCACCTCCGAATATGTAATAAATAATTACACCTCACCAACACCGCTACTACACCTCACAACACTACCCTACCCCACGTTACCTCACCTGCACGCCCGTGAAAGGGTCTACTCAACCGTTATAACTTACCCGCAACCAGAAAATTTATCGCTAATGATAACAAAACAAGAAAAAAAATCAGAGCTTCGTCAACTGCGCCATGTTATATAAACGTGTGTACTCACATGCAGTTGATGTAAAGAAGAAAGCTCTCCCAATCTCCCCACGCCTTTATACTCCTGTAACCTCTCGTACTTCCCGTAACCTCTCGTACTTCCCGTGACCTCTCGTAACTACCTGTAACTACCATGACCTCGGGCATTAGCGTAGCCCGCGGCCCACCAGCTCGATTATACAACACTGACCATGCAAAGTGTCTAGACATAAAATTCTGTCACAGATAAAAAAAGGGTTGGGATTAATAAACTAATAAATTGAAAAAATAATATTAGGTAAAAAATAATAATAACTAGAGACAAAAATATATAACAAAATTAAAATGAAGCTCGACATGGTCGCCTTTAATTTATTATGATACTCTAACCCTATCTACCATCTTGAAAGTCCTGAACTGCCCAAATTCAAAATCTTCCCGAGGCTGTACCCCTAGAATCCATTCCCATTGAGCCATCTGACCCACTCCTTTGTGCATTTGCACATATTAACATTCAGTTTAGGATATAACACGGTATTATCTGGATAATACAATATATCTTTTTAGCTTCCTCATTGTAATTTGCATTTCATTGCGAAGCTATCATTGTAAAATTTTTATTGGTCTCCTCGGTAACACGTATGTCTGAATTATATCATGTATTTATAAGGAAGATGCAACCATGTTTACCATATTCAATCACAATATTGTTCCCTTTTTAAATTGCAGGTTGTACCGAAAGATCTTCGACAAGGCCTTTGGTGCTGCAAGTGGCGAGAAAATGTTAAAAGACCTCGCAGCTGCCATTGCAGAGTACAACAGTGAGGTAGGAGAAATCTGTGCCAAAATCGATCAGGTCAACAACAAAATCGCCATCGCTCTATGTACTCCACTCATGAAACGTTGTAGTCAGAAGCATGGATATAGCGGAGAACTGGTGTTTATTGATGCTTCGGGGGAAATGGATCAATACGACTGCCGAGTATTCATGCTGCTGACCCTCAGTGCTGCTGATGGATTACCCCTGGGATGCCTAATTGTGACCTCCGAGTCTAGTGAGTGCATTACTCTGGCATTGAATCTGTACATAGAAATCATACCAGAAGATGCTTTTTTTGGCCGTGGCACACTTGGCCCTCGTGTTTTTTTGTCTGATGACAGTGAGGCGGAGAGGCACAGCCTGGCAGCAGTGTATCCCGAGGCTACACAAATTCTGTGTGTGTTCCACTTGCTGCAGGCAGTGTGGAGATTCCTGTGGAAAAGCAGAATAATATCAGGAAGGAGCATAGACCACAGCTGCTCGTTGCTGTTAAAAAGATGACATTCGCCATGTCTGAAGATGCTCTAGATGGATCATATGAAGAGCTTCAAAGTAGTGAAGTTGCAAGCCTCTATCAAAATTTAATAGCGCACGTTGGAAAGCTCCACAATCACCGTCAAGCATGGGCGGTTTGTTATCGTCGTGATTGGCCCACTCGGGGTAATAACACCAACAATTATGCCGAGGCGGCAATGAGGGTTCTCAAGGACCAAATCTTTGAAAGAGTGAGAGCTGCTCCATGTGATTGGCTCCTGTGTAGCCAATTTTGGAACATCAGTGGGCAGCATACACAAAATATTTAGCAGAATGTATGTTTATTGGCATAGATAACATTAGACAGCATACGTTGTTTGAAAATTCGATGCGCA
This sequence comes from Watersipora subatra, assembly GCF_963576615.1. Lineage (NCBI taxonomy): Eukaryota > Metazoa > Bryozoa > Gymnolaemata > Cheilostomatida > Watersiporidae > Watersipora > Watersipora subatra. The sequence goes on along the minus strand of NC_088711.1, from coordinate 55,455,504 downwards.
ATGACAAAATGTATGGTGATGGACCGCTGGAACAATGATAGAAAGCAGGTTGTTTTAGTCATTGGACGAATCTATCATGATAAATAGTAAGTTAAACAATTTTTCCTTTATTTGATATAAAAAGAAAATATTGCACATAACTTAATTCCTACCACCTCAGCACCAAAGCCATAAAGAGTATTTAACAAGCACAAATGAGAACAAAATAATATAGTAGAAAAGGACCACATATACATGTAGATATATGAAAATATGTGAATATAAGCCTTTGTGATTTAAAAAACATCAGTGTTGAAAATCATGAATGTTGTATGTATGCGGGTATGTTTTAACTTGATCAATATATTCACTCAATATTGATCACAGTACCAAGCTGAAACAGTTCGATTCCAGCTAATATTTATGGCGAACACTTTTTGCAAGTATTCCTGTCTAGAACAAGTTTGTTTTCTATGGCTGCAGACGAGCTGGCAATGAGGTGGAGGGTACGCCAGAGGACACCTCTGGCGTGCCCTCCAACTTATCGCCAGTTAACCCACAGTTATAGGGAACAAACTTGTTCTATGCCTATCTAGATATTGCATGTATTATAAAGCCTCAGAAAGCGTTCTTGCTCCGTCATTTCTTACTCCCTGCAAACTCCTCTCGGAGATCTGTGATCTAAAATAAAAAACAATTATAGCACGTGTATTCACATCTCCATGAACTTGTAAAGTACTATGAATGCAGTATCTAAGTGGTATTATTTGTGATGATTTTTGACTTTGACAGGAATATTATTTGTTAATTTTGATAAGACTATGTCATATTCGACATCGCTAAGGGCCATTTTGGTTTTTTTAAAATTTCTCAGCCATGCCTGTCTGCGATGAAAGTAACAGAACAATACTTGCAAATCTAGATGAAGAGAAACATGCTGCATATCAAAGGGCAATGAAAGAACAAGTTAATGGGGATGCACTTGCAGCATAGATCTCATGTACACGTAGGTATGTGGGTACGACCTCAAGCTGCCATGTACACGTAGGTATGTGGGTACGAACTCAAGCTAGAGAATGCTACTAAGATCCTATCATCTACTACTTAGAATGAATCACTTTAACAACATTTTTACACCCATAAACCAAGCAACGTGTATTGTATGTACACAATATATTCCACAGTCAGACAAATTAAATGTCTTTATGATTTGCTACAGAACAATTGTCTCAAAATGCGGGGTTATGCCCCCTTACATATCACTTGCACTTTGCCAATGGTAAAACAAAAATGCTAACCTTATGCAGTTGATGTTGCTTTTTTGATGGTATAATTAGAATGGAAGAAAATAATGTTTTTACCTGGAAAAAAGATTTCTCTAGTGCAGCTATTTCGCCCTGTGAGTAGTCCATCACGAAAAACTTTTCATTTCCTGCTCCAGAATAAATGTTGCCACCACCTGTTACAACAAGCATATTGCTCATATCACAAGAAAAAGTACGGATAAAGAGGTTGCTGCTTTCTATCACTTCACCTAAGGCCATACACAATGGTCATTAGCTTTACCATACTCTCCAGAAAATGCAGACTGGCAAAATGGAAAGTGATTGACCACGAACCAAAATGTGTGTTGGTAAGACTGACTGTTAAAAGCTTCCTACATATTAATAGTAAACTGAAAAGACAGGGTAGGAGCACAATTTTTTTAAAGATATTGCCTTTGCATATTTAACGCCAGGATGAAAATTGTTATCACATGCATGGCTTACTTAATAATCAACATTAGTCTTCACCCCTACAAAGAAAAGAGGCAGAGCATAGCTGGTGGTTTGATGGGTCGCATCCATAAAACTTATTTCCTCGCTGTATCTGCGTAGCATTCGCTTTTGATGATCGGTCTGGGTAACGATGAAAAAGCTATGTGAATTCGAGGACTTTTGAAAGTGAAATTCAGCAGTCCCTTGGCCCTGCCACTCATTCTCTATTATTAGTGATCTGCAGATTTTCTCGGTCAGAAGATGAATATCTATAAATGATGGGAAAAACAGAACAGCTCAAAAAATTATGACGAGTCTGTGCAAACATTTTGAAGTGTGGTGGTGGCTAGTTTTAGAGTATAAACTGATCTTTGCGTACACCTCTCAAAAAACACTAACATCAGTCAGTGCCTTTTAACTAAATGATGGCCAAAATAGCTTTTTATTGATGAGCGATAAAGCAATCCTGAACAGAAGGAGGGTCAGGTACAATGGCGGTCGCTAAAAACCTCGCCAGTTTCTAAGTAACTTCGCAGGAGTGAGGCTCAGGAGTGGGGAAGTGCAAATGTTTAGTTGGTGGGAGAATTGAGACACTGATTGTTTGTTTTATTTTGTTAAACAATGTTTTATTTTGTAAACATTGACCCTAACAGCAAACCCCAAATGGCTGATGTTGGGGTCTCTCTTTGTTGAAATAGGCTTATATTTTGTTTACCAAAATAAAACACAAGCCTTTTTCAACAAGGAGAGACCCAAAAGCAAACATTTGCTTTTTGAATTAAAATGCTAATAACCTTGGTAATCCTTCTGTCAGTGTCTCCTAAAGTTGTAAGGTATAAATTAAACATACACAACATATTAGATTGAGTTTGCTGGGTGTTTCAACAGTGCATGCCAACATCATTTATGCAACAGAAGTTTGAGAAACTCACATTGTTTCTGCAAAGGCTATTTGAATGTGATTCTTCATAGTGTGGTCATCAGGATAAAAGCGCTTGTTCATGCTGAATGCTAGAGGGAAGTTAGTTGATGCATACTCACAGAGATGCTTCCTCATCTCTGGCAGTGTACAAACTCCTTGGCTTACTAATTGACAAATTTTTTCTTTAACGCATTGATTTACTGGTGCTACAAGTTCAGCGGCCTAAAACAAAACATGTCATATACATTATGACTACTAAACATGAAGGGCTGGAAACATCCTCCACCTGATAATAAACTGCCAGATGACTGCTCCACATCCAAATGGGTGTGAGAGACATACTAAATGTGAGTTCCTAGGAGTTGCATAGGTTACACTTCACAATAAAGTTTACACTAAAATATCTGAGGTATAAAATGTGCATTTGCAACACAAAATCACAGATTGGGCAGTGCGGAAAAAGTGCTTTGAGGATGTGAGATTACCTTCAAAAAGTATTGCATGCTTGTTGAATGCCCCGTCCTCATGGTATGTGTAAAACTTGTTACCATATTCCAGTTCATTGGCTTTGATGGCTTTCTTAGCCTTGTCTAACGATGAGACAAGCACGAGTGGCATAACACTTAAATTCACTGCAATTGAAAATTCTATTTGGTAGGCCTTCCGGCTCCTTGCAGTAGTTGACTGTCGTCAGAGATCATGTCATTCAGCTATCAAGACTTCGATAACCTACCGACACGATCGCTGACAACAGGCACAGGAGGCTTGTAGGTAGTCCTGGAGGAAGATGAAATGACGAATACAAAAAGTCAGTTATGAATACACCATGACTCAATGAGATCTTCTTTTAGGGTTGAAGCAATATAATATGCAGTGCGTTTAAATTAATTAAGTTATATATATATATATATATATATATATATATATATATATATATATATATATATATTGCAAACAGTAAGCGACACTGACTACTGAGAACTACTATGAGAAAGACTACTGACCACAACTAGGCTGTCTGGTCCAAAAAATATAACTGCCCTGCATTGCAGGGGACTACGATAATTTGCTTTACGTTGCCTAGTCTCCTACACTTTTTGTGAACCAAGCAGATGAGATACAGCCTGGCGATGCTACTGACAACGCACTATTGTGGTAAGAAAGTAAAATACAATTTTAGATACACAAATAAATCGATGTTCCTTACGTAGCTACATGCTGTCGTTGTTTGAAAAGGTGCCACAGTTGAGCCTTAATAGTAATATAAAATTAGTTGTTAAAAAAGTGTCTGCTTGCGGCAAATACAGTAAAGATAAGAGACTCATGTATTCTGTTGCCCTCATTTTTACAATCAATGCCTAACGAGACGCTAACATAAATATTTCCAGGGAAATAAAAGAGAATCTTTATGAGCTCTCAGAATCGTAACAATTGGACAACTGTTTTAATGTGCATTTTATTTGTTCAGAACATAATCGTAACAATTCAATATTTCATGTAATACCACTAAATTGTAATCAAATTACAACGTATAAAACATATTTTTCAAATACAAATGAATACGTAATAATTGTGACCTCTCATGTGAAAATCAACCGAAATGAGGGATTTTCAGATTTTGAGTTAGTAACACAGCCAGATGCAGAATCTTGTTGATAATTTAAAGCATTTTGATTTTTTGAGTTAGCTTAAGTAGTTCATGAGATATTGCGACTTTTTGGAAGGCACGTCAGCCAAAACTCCCAAAGACTGAAACGGAGAAAATCGCGAATAAAGACGTGACGCACAGAAATAGGTTGTTTACGTTAGGTTCTCCTTGGATACGGCCATTTGTATTTCACTGAATGAGGTGAAACTTGATCTCTAGGGTAAGTAAGCATGCCGAAACAGCTGGTGTACACCATTTTAAGGTCAGGACAACAAAAGACTGATAAACCCTGCTCTCAAATTGAAAAAAAATTGGACATTTTTACGCATCCGTACTTTACACTAACCGCACATTAGGAATAAGATGAAAAGCTCCAAGGTATATCACCACCAACTGATAGGCTTCAGAATTTAACATCACATCTGAAATCCATACTGAGGTTTATTTTTCCAAAACAGTGAGTGTCAAAAACACAAGGGGTATTAGACCCAAAACCATGATCAAATTCCTACTCACATCTGACTCAGAAAAAGGCTAAAATTCGTGCTATGGTCACGTTTTATGTCTTTTACCATGAGGCTTCGGGCAAACTAAACCCTCAGAGCCAAGACACCAAAATTCTCAAATGTTAGTATGCAAGTATTCTTGGCGGTCATAGTCTAAACTTTCAGGTTTTATCCTATCGGCAGTCCATTGATACCTTCGAGTCTTACATCATACATCATGACAGGGGAGTCTAGATACGTCTGAACTTTTACTTTTTCTAAACAAAACAAAAACATGGCTGTGCATCAAAGTGACCCTGGTAGCATGGTTAGCAAACAGTACACCCAACAATCTATGAGAATAACCTGTCATTGTACCGGGGTAAGCTTGGCTGAATGAAAACTTCTGAAAGCTCTTAATTCCTTTAATTTAGAATTAAATTCCTAAATTCCTTTAAATTAAAATTAAATTCCTTTAATTTGAAATTTCTTTTAATTCCTAATTAATTTAGAAAAAATCTGAATAGTGAGGTGATTGGCAACGGATTCTGACTCTGAGACACTTTTACGAGTAATAGACTTTGTGGCCTAGTGATCGTGTGACGAAGGGATTGATTGCTCATGCCATAGGGCTAATGTCAGCAGGCAAAAAATAAACACGCAAGCATTGACACATTGAATAAGTCATGTGGCAACTGGCAATCAATTATGAGTGAAAACACACCTAACTCAGGCCAGTGAGTACGACTGATCACTGAGTCATGTATTGTATGATGTAATTTTATGTGACTCAGGGATGCATACACTGGGTCAGCAACTAGTAGGCTACTACACCTATACTATTACTACCAAAAATAAACAGGGTAGATCAGAAAAAATTCAATAAGACTCACCATGATACAGTCATACTTCAACTTACGAGCTTAATGCGTTCCGAGACTGAGCTCGTATGTCAATTTACTCGCATGTTGGTGCAATTTATTTATATATAGAACAATTAAATATATATTTATTGGTTTCCATACTCTGTAAAATGCAAATAAAACACTCAAAACAAGATATTGTAACAGAAAGAACATGTTGGTTATTGTCCTAACTTACCACATGCTTTCAAAAAGCAACAAATAAAAATAATGCAAGGAAATGTGTTAAATTAAAATGTAAAATTAAATACATACAATAGCAGCTAACGCTAGCATTTGCCAGAGAGAGATATATAAGTTATCCTTCATTACAACGGTTGACTTTGATAAATTTGGATTTATCAAAGTCTTAAAAGACAAACTTAAAGCAAGCCTAAAAGCAAACTTTCGTTTTTAACTTAACGTATTTAAAATTTCTTCAGCGTTCATAGTTTGAAGTTTCTCGCTAGTTAGCTAATTTTTCCTTGGTTTCGCTTTCACGACTAGCCGGCCGTTTTAAGATGAACCTATCTAAGGACGTTTGCCTTTGTCGCCCTTTCAACATGTCGCGATTAGATCGAACACAGGTGTCGTCACAAAGGTTTAATGCACGACCCCTAGCCAACTTGTCCGAATGTCTATTTTTATAGTTTTGATAGATAGCAACGGCCTTTTCAAATAGCGTCGTTTCAGTTAGGCTGTCACCGGCCAATTGTTTATCTTATATCCCAATGCCTGAGTGGTCTCTCCATCAGCGGTGGTGAAGATCGCCGCGCCGTTTAGAAACTACGGTTAGTACTTTTGCGAGCTAAATGCCCTGAATATAATCCTTCTGTTTAATAATTGTGGATGTATTTCTGTCATATTGCTGAGCTAGCTCAATCATGCATACACATTTCGCATATTTTTCAATAATTTTCCGTTTAATATCAATTGTTATCATTTGCTTTTTCTTTGCATTATTTTTCATTTTACTGGCAAACTTTTGGTCTACGCACAGTACTTTTAATTCACATAATTCTGCACTGAAAAGCATGCACAAAAACACGGTACAAAAGTATAACCTGTGCAGTTGAAAAATACAGATTGATGCTGTTGTCATAAAACCCCTCCGGCATACTTGGCAACTGACTCACGTGCTCGTATCTCAAATATGGCTCATATGTTAGTGCTAAAACTTGCTTAAAAGCTGGCTCGTATCTCAAGTTTCTCGTACGTTGGAGCACTCCTAAGTTGAAGTATTACTGTATTTAAAGTTGCATCTTGACCTTTTTCTGATCTTCTCCTTATGCTCGAAAGGTTTTGTGGTATTCCCATCATCCACACAAGTAGAAATTCGGCCCATGATAACCAAATCTAACTCTGTCTATAAATATCCTTTATTGTAAGTCAGCTGAGTGATAATCAGAGTTCTATCAAATTTGTTGATGCAGTCACACTTGCAACTGAATCTAATAGGTTCATCAGACACCATAGGATGAGTTGGTAAGCTGGCAGCAGGTGATTCTGAGTCAATAACTGGAGTACTATACGAGTGAATAACAGTTAATCCTTCGGTAGGTTCAACATCGTCTTCTTCATCGTCATTAAAATCGGGCATCCGAGCTTGCAGATCATCAGTAACATAAAAATCTGGGTCTCTAGACGTTGTTTTTCCATATTCAGCATCAATTTTATCGAGCAATGTGCCAAGTTCCTCAGATGAAAAAAGTTTTTCGAAATTTTAGAATCTTCACAAGTCGCCATTTTGATGACATCACGATCGCATAGCAACGACTACGATCGCAAAATTTCGGCATAAGGAGCCAATGAAATCATTTTTTGACTTCAGAAATGAATTCCTCACACCCTGATTGGTCTAGGGTAAAATAATAGACAAAGTAGCCATGTGCTCCCCAATAAACCTAATAGTCTGGTGGCCACAGGGCATTTTTGTGTCATTTTTTTTGCCAAGGTGGCACGACAATGGGGTATAACGAATCTTAGGTTTAATGGATAGAATAAAGCATCTCATAACTTTTTAACTATACCTACCGGAATTATTCCTGTCAAGCAGTGATTACTTGCCATTAAAAGATTGGTAGAAATACATAAATGAGACTTCCCTTGCGCCATGCGCAATTAGCCAAATTAGCCAATCAGCTAGGTAAACATAAATCTATGCATTTGTTTAATACGAGGCGTATTTGCTTTCACCGACAATATTTGTGCCCTTAGTCTGTTTCCGCTGTTCCCTCTTACAGTAGAAACTGCCGTCTACGTTGGTTGGTAGTAGCGCAAATTTAGTATCTTCTATTTAAATTGATTACCACAGCTAGCTATTATCGGTTACATAATTCATTATAATCAAGTTTTACATGCTAAGAAGTCAACCAAGCTTTACTAATGGAAAAAAGCAATAATCCAAAGTTTTTATGAGATGTAGAGCACCATCTACAAACAGTCAGATCGCAACTCGCAGTGTTAGTCGTATGTAAATGCCACACTGAATGCTTGAGGAAGATTGCTAGTGAGTCGAAATAACTAAGAGCTTCTCAAGTTGCAAAGAATCTCAAAACCCCTGAAAAAAAACCAAGGTGAGATGATAGCAAACTCATTTACTTAATATTTATGATTAATTAATCAAAGCTTAAATGAATTGCTTTATTGAAAATCTTGCGTTTCCTTCACTGTTTACTGTAGTCAGTTGAATCAATGAGTGATAGGTGTTGATTATAATGAATCAAACTCTAAAGTCAAACTTCTCAGTCCAGAATTTACATATTGGTTACAAACTATACAATAAACTACTCTCTGTCGTAGGTATTGTTGCTGTGTCTTTAGACACTCAGTGTTTCATACACTCAATAGCTTAATTCAATTTGTTTAATTTTTAGGCTTGGACGGTAGCACTACATAACATTATAAGCTACTTATATTATTGGGCTTCATAAATAGAATACCTAGATTGGGTACTTTTTTAATAAACCAGTCATACTGGACTATTTGTAATATAGCATGCCTCTGCTGAATTTTGTTAAGACTTAGCTCACCTATTTACAAAATTGGAGACTGTATTGCTCTCGAAACGACAAACCTATATCAACACAAAGTGTAGTACCTTCATGCGAATGTATGATTGTTATTTAACTGATGGTTTGGTTAGTTTTAAGTTACTATATTGTGTCATGCAGAACTTATCAGTACTGTATTATTGTGTTATTACACTATATTCTATTGTATTATAATAGCTGCATTATGTTGTATTGAACTGATTTGAATTGTGTTATAGGATTGATATGTGGCATTATGTTGTGTGATATTATATATAATAATACATACTTTGTTGTATTTTAATCAATTGTATTGTATTGTTATAGCGCTCACATATCAATTATTACCTTACAGAAGTATGCGATGTATGAGTTAACTAAGTATTGTTGTGGTTAAAACTAAAGGGGGTACATCTATTACTTTTATGTAGGGCTATGCACATTGCATACACGTTCAAATCAGTATTGTAGCTCTTCCTATTTTCAAGTTTTAAATTTATTGCTACATGCTTTGATAGATCGTTTTTTGGGTAGGTTATGATCGATAAATATTGCACCATAAATGTATGTCAGCTCTTATATGTCTATATGATCATTTTGTATTTTGAACTCATTGTCTGTAATGGATGCGATTCTTTACATTGTAGTCGGCCGCCAGGAACTCGATATGACAAACATTTCTCGCCATCACCTTAGCCACTGATCTGCCAGAAACCCTCTTCATACTGGTTACATCGATACCTGTACAACTACTGATTGACAGGCTATACTGTATATCTCATTGGGTACACTAGTTGTGACGCAGTCTAACTAACGAATCTAATGTAAACTTAATCTTTTAAATGAAATTATTATATTGCTAGGCAGCACGTGACAAGCATATAGTATTTATTATGCTTATCTTAGTACTTTCCGTTGAGACATGTTATTTCTTTTTTATTTAACTCACATTTATATGCGAAATTTCTGGCTTAGCTTTAGATTTATTGTACTGGTAGCATGTTAAAACCATGCAGTATTTTGAAACCATGTATGGTTGAAATGTTGAATGTAACCAGTATGATGGAATGTATGGTGCAGTATGTTCGATGACAACCAACTTTCTGGATGATTAATTAATATCATGTCTTTGTATGGGCATTTTAGTACTTTGTATGATTATTATATAGCATGTTCACCAAAGTACATAGTCTGTTTATCGTGATACATCAAAAACTGTTAATTGATTCTAGAAAGCATATTGCAAAGTATTTAATAAAACTATTACATAATTATAATCTTAAACCTCATCATCACCATCTAATTGATTACCATCTTCAATCTCGTCAGTCGTTTCATTACTGCACTCGATACAGCCGCATAGACTTGTGCAAATTCTTTTTGCATGAGCAACTGGTTCATTGGACAAGCTGCCTAGGAATAGCTTTTTGCTCATCAGGAAAGCATTGCCCAGAAATCTCATCATCGTCTTTACTCCAGACATGGTTTGTGGGATCTGGGGGCACCAATAATGGTTGAATTTTCCGCTGCTGTATTGCTGCTTAGTAATTGACCCTCATTAAATGCCGACGGAGAGAACCCTTTTGGTGGAAGATTTTTTTCATAAAATGTCCTTGATGAGAACAACCTGTATCTGGCGTCGGCTTCACTTGTAGAATCAGACTTGCCATAAAGATGCAGTGTTGAGCGTGTTAGTGCGTTGAACAACCTTTTATCTTAGAATGTGGTAGTTGATTATATTGAATTATGTAATCCATGACAGCTAGCTTTGGAAATCAGTATAATTAGTACATTAAAGTTTTTGAACATTACTACATACGCTGACGGTCGCTCGGCGAGACAGGAAACGGACTACAAACCCAGAGCCATTGAGTGTAAGAGTTGCGCCATGCTAGTAACGCAAAAAAATTGATCACGTGACCATATGGTCGCCATCTTAGTTCCACTTACCGTATTGTACTCAAAGTAATATACGATATTTATTATAATTATCATTTTGATTGTACTGTTCTATTAGGATTTCAGTTGTTATTGTGGAAATTAATGGCTGTTAGTTCATTCAGCCTCATCTAAACCTAATGTTTTATCATTGAAATGCTAAGTGATTACCATAGTTTAAACGCGGAGCTAAGTGTCAATTTTGAGCATTATTTGAGAGAGAACAACACCTATTCATACATTGATCATGCTGATTTGTTACTATTTTATATCTCAGTGTAATCGGTATGTGTTGAACTCAAAGTGCAACAAAGAGGTTACTAGAGGTTGGCAGTTTAGTAGTAGCAGCAGTCAACTTTCCTTCAATCAACTTGCTTCTGGCATTAGATTAGATAAAAATGGTTAACTGCTGGGCAGTAGGATGCACAAACAGATCTGAGCATGGCTACACAATGCATTGCTTCCCAAGAGATGCCACATTGCGAGTTAAGTGGATACAAATGGTGAGACAAGAGAGTACCATCACTTCTTCATCCCACTTTGTCATATAAGTATTATATTTACAGAATTCATTGATAGTGACCATAGCTTCCGCATGATTTGACTGTTTATTGAAGTTAACTATAAATACCAGCATAGACATAATATAGGCCTAACTAATATACAGGTATTACTTTTCAGGCACACTTTAAAGATCAGATGTATGAGCCTAACCGCAAAGATGGCTTGAAGAAACTTCGGCATCTTGCTTATCCCGCTCTGTTTCCACATCGTTCGGCTCCCAAAAGACGAAAGCCACCTTTAATACGAGTTGCGGATGACTCAGGGCCATTGATTGCTTATTTCTCTGACTACGACTATGCAAGCAGTAAGCCATGCCCAACACCTGAAGAAGAACCTAATGTTTCAGTTCTGGAGGCACCATCTTCTTCTGGTTTGCAAATTTGTTTTGTTCATGTTTGCTTTGACATACAATTACATTTATTTTGAGTAATATGTGTTTATAACATTTTCTATTAGTAGGCTTGCGATGATCATGCAAGTAAGTATAGTCAGTGGAAATGCGTGTAAGGAGTGCTGGGATTTAATTTATTCTTCTGGATGGGACTTAACCATTACCTCTATGCATTACTAATTATTCTGTGTGCCTTCTTTCACATCTAACTTGCACACTTTGCTAATCCTAATATGAACAACTTAACAGAACTCATAATTTGTATAACCACCTTGTGATTATATGTTCCTCTATCTTCCACTCATCAAAACTTAACTAAAGCACCTAAGTATACTGAGCTTGCAATGACAAAATTATTTCATTTTATGCTTTACCGTTGCAGTTTACATGGCTTTATGCCGTGTTGCTGAACCCGTATATAATGCTATGCTGAAATGGGAAAAGATTTTCAGGGCTAATGTAGAACAAGCATCACATAGAAACATCCGGAGAGCTCTGATCGATGGCTGTGGTAGGGTTGCCAGCATAGAGGACATTGTGCTCAAGTGTCATGACCTACCATCTAAGTTGCTTAGCACTTTTATAGACACTAGGCTTAGGTATTTTTGTAAAGACCAAACAAAAACACTAGGTCAAAGTCAAACTGTAGGATCTACCAAGAGGAGCTGCTCTACATTCATAAGGTCAATGGCCACAAAGGCAAAGTAATCATCCATACGTTTACTTCGGTTCATGTTTCCTAACCTAGTGTCTGTAGCAGCGCTACTAGTAGGTAATAACTGCTATAAATTTATATATGTATGTGACATTACTGTGTTTCTAGGATGAAGGCTTCTAGGAGCTCCACTACTAGGTGCTAATTGGTAACAAACCCGTATTAACAATAATTATATATGTGTTTCTAGCAACTTCATTAAATCGACCGTATATATTATATACTTGATATATTTGGTTTATTTGACTATATATAACTATGTTGTTTCCAAACCCTTGCCCAACCACATGGCATATGTAATTTGTCTGTTTAATTTGACTGAATTTAAATAAGTATGTAGACGTATGCATTGTATTTGCAAATATATGTGCATGTGTAGAAACCTCAACTCAGTTTTTTTGGATTCGTGCTCACTTTTTTGCTTGATTAGAGGCAATAAGGCAGTCAAAGTTACCATATCATGTTAACTGAAGTATCATATGTTAGCAAGTGTTGCCTGTCATGCAAATCTATTGGCCAATATTCACTTGCGTGACTTTTTATTAGCTAGCAAAGACCATTGCCTATAACAATGAAATGAAACTATTGCGCAAAGTGGAACTAAGATGGCGCCCGTAAGTTGTTGGTGGCATAACTTTTACACTCGATGGCTCTGTACAAACCTAATTGATATCGGGATAATTTGATACCCCCGTACTATAACATGACGTAAATGTTGGTCTACGGCTCTGATTAGCTGGTCCGACTGACTGCACACGGCGTAAGAAAAAAATTATTTTTGTATAACTACTCACCATTTAATGGCCAATTACTCTTAGCTTATCAACTAAAATAGCGGTAGGAAACTAAATTAATAATTAATAAATTAGAAACATGTTAAAAGTGTCAAGCTACCATAGACCCCATCTTCTGCCACCTGTTGAGACGATAATGCCGTGTGGCCACCAGACTATAATGCAAACTTCGAAGCTCCATTACTAACAATAGGGAATGCCGACTTTTGGTCGATTTTCACGCGAGAGGTCACATATTTTTCAAATATGAATGAATACATAATAATAATTATTATGTATTATTTTAACATTATGTTAATTATTATGTAACCTTTTATTAATGATGTAGTTTTAGGAAAAAGATTTTCTGTTTCATGAGTGCGTTACCATTTATTCTTAACACGAAAAAAACAACGATAAACAGCTATGTAAATACGTTATAGTACTTTGATGAAAGTTCTCATATTTTCAATAAAATATTTGCTTGAAAATACATGTTTTGTTTTGTTAAACAAAACAAAAAGATTACCAACTCAATTTCTCACCAACTAAACGTTTGCATGGCTTAAAACCTTATCGCTTAGTGCAGATCAAACCCTAACGCGTCCGGATTAAGCCGCACCCCTACAAAAAAGACCCAGAATTTGACCAGGATTGAGCTACTGCCATTGTACCTGACCGACCAATCAGGAGCCAAGACTTTACTGCCGCTTGCACAGAGCCTATAAACTGTGAAACTATTCCACACTGCGTATGCAAACCTGTTTGGGAAAAAATTCGCATGCCGTAGCGCAGTTTTTTGAAGCGAACTTTTGGAGTATCTGAACTAATGTCTTATCGTTACCATGGAACTGGAATTAGAATCTAGCGAAGAAATCGAAGACAAAATTGGTAATAACTTTGGCAAAGCTAGTGGTACTAACGTTTTTAGTTAATTATAAATGTGATCAACGAGTTTTTTTCCAGGGCCTCTCACTAATTCAACGAGACCAACCACACAACCTAGTACTACGCTGTTATAGGTGGTATTGGAGAAATTTGTTGAGGTAGCCATAGTGGACGCTTGGCTGTTAGTGTGTCGAGTTTTACGGGGTTAACTCAAAGCTGTGTAAGATTAATAATGGAATGGTCTCACCGGTCTCAACTCTGGCTTCTCTTCATATCCACGCATAAATCTTTTGCCTTTTACTAAAGATTTACTAATGAATTTACTACTAGAATTACTAATGAGTCTATAGGCTTATTTTTAACACCCTCTGTAAGAGGGTATAAAATTGGGGCAAATGATGATATTAGCATGCATGTTCTGTAGGTACACAAATATTTGTTCACTCCGCAACAAGGTTCATTTTCTAGAATGGGAGCTCTAGCTGTCACCAAATATATTTTCGATTTGCTTAACTGAAACCCATTTGGGATCAGATATTCATACTGGAGAGCTAGAAATTAAAAACTTTCAGTCGCATAGAGATGATAGAAATCAACATGGAGGAAGAGTTGCTGCATATATTCGTAATGACTATCATTCAGATATTATTCCTCTCCAGTCTTCTTCTGAATCCTTGTTGATAAAATTCTCTTTGACAAACACATTCCCTATATTTTTGCTCATAGTATACAGACCACCAAGCAATCAAGATCCAATGCTTATTCCATCACTTCTTTCTGAAGTTGATAGTGTGGTTAGAAATCAAACTCTGTCGATTTGTGGTGACTTTAACATGCCAAATATTGATTGGGTAAATTTTGTTGCAAATGGAGACTAATATCAATAATCCTTTTCTATCAAAAATAGCTGATTTCTCCTATGAACAACACATCTTCGAAACTACCCATAACAAAAGGAGTACGTTGGATCTAGTGTTTGCCAACAAGTCTTTTGTTCAGGATGTGATTGTCTCTACCCCTATATATAGTGACCACAGTTTGATAAATATTAGGCTTGATCTCACACAACAAAATCAGGAGGTTTTCAGGGAAACTCAAGTATTTTCCTACAACAAGGCTGATCTTGTAAAAGGCTTCGATGTGTTTGCGGAGTGTGAGACAAATATACTTAGTTGTATTAAAGCTGGTGAGTCCATCAATAAGATTTACAATATATTTTGTGCAGGTATGCAGGCATTAAACCAAACATGTGTGCCAGTTAGAACAAGAAAAACTACACAACAACCACCATGGCTTACAAAACGCTTGTAAAATGCTATAAAAAACATAAACTTTTTTATAGTTTAATGAGAACTCATGAAACTAACTATAATGTTACAAGGTACAAAAATACACGGAAATATAACAGAAGGCTCATGTTACAAGCTAAAAAGACATCTATCCAAAACCTTTTATAAACCGTTACTGTCAGGGGATAGCAAAGCATTTTACAGACACCTTAAAAAAGCAAAGAGCAACGGTTGTGATGTTATACCCAACCTAACTCTAAATGGATCTACATCAAAGTCATCAACAGAAAAAGCTAATTTGCTTAACTGCTTTTTCAGTCAGTGTCTGTTGTTGACGACGATAAACCTTTGCCAACTGACTTTGAGAAATATAATGTAGATGATTCTGTTTTTGAAATAAAAAAGGAAGGTGTTCTGAAAGTTCTCAATGACATTAAAGTTGCTAAATCATGTGGTCCAGACAATCTAACCGACATGCTTCTAAAGACTTTTTCTGCTTGTATTGTTCACGCATTAACTGAAATATTTAAGTACTCTCTGACCTCGAGCTCTCTTCCAGATATATGGAAGCTTGCCAAGGTGAAACCAATTTTTAAAAAGGGCGATAGAAAGCAACCAAACAATTACAGGCCTGTCTCATTGACTTGTATTTCTTGCAAGTTACCGGAACACATAATAGCTTCCAACATTCATCAATTTTTTGATAAAAACAAAATATTGTGTGACTCTCAGCATGGTTTCCGTAAAGACAGATCATGTGAGACACAGCTGATCCATACTTTCAATGATTTAGCTTTAAATAAAGAGAAACATCATATCACAGATGTTTGGATACTGGACTTTTCAAAGGCCTTTGATTCAGTAAATCATCGGAAATTGCTATTTAAGTTAGAAAGCCTCTGCGTTCGCCCTATATTTATATCATGGATTAGAAATTTTTTAATTAGTAGGAAACAATTTGTTTCAGTGGAGGGTGTTGAATCACATTTTTGCGATGTTTTCTCTGGGGTCCCTCAGGGATCGGTTTTGGGCCCGTTTCTGTTTTTTGTTTATGTGAACGACTTGCTAGGGAAAATAACATCGGAATGTCGTCTATTTGCAGATGGTGCCCTTGTGTACAATTTAAGAAGTGAGAGTGCAGTTTTAAACGAAGATTTAATGGCTCTCGAGGAATGATCCCGCATCTGGCAACTTTCTTTTAATCCTTCAAAGTGTTCAGTTCTTTCCATCGGTGAGCTGAAATCTCAGCAAGACTACTATTTACGTAATGTAAAGTTAACAAATGTTGACTCTAATCCATATTTAGGAGTTGAGCTGAGTAGTAAATTAAAATGGGAAAAACACATAGATAAAATTACATCAAAAGCTAACAGACTAGTTGGAATGTTACATAGAGGTCTTAAAACAGCTGACACTAAGACAAGATTAGTGGCATACAAGACTCTGATACGATCAGGCCTTGAATATGCTTGCCAGGTGTGGGACCCACATTTAAAAAAAGATATCAAGAAA
This sequence comes from Watersipora subatra, assembly GCF_963576615.1. NCBI lineage: Eukaryota > Metazoa > Bryozoa > Gymnolaemata > Cheilostomatida > Watersiporidae > Watersipora > Watersipora subatra. Next base: position 55,438,709 of record NC_088711.1, on the reverse strand, counting down.
ATCGAGAAAATCCAAAATAAATGTCTGAAATTTGTTTACCTCATAAATTCACCAGTAAGCTTTTCACAATTAAGGAAAGCACTAACATAAAATTATTGCAAGAACGTAGAAAAGATGCCCGAATAAAACTATATTGCAAAGTGTTGAGTTCTGGTGTTATTCAAAACACTTTTACTCTTCCCAATAACCCGCACGATACAAGACAAAATAGGGAATTGTACATGCCATCTATAAAATCAGGGCAATATTTTCACTCCTTTTGGCCAAAAACAGCTAGAGATCTTCGAGGGGATGCCGAGTGTGCAGATGTTTAGTTTCTTTGATTTAACCGGAAAGATTTGTACATGTATAAATGTCAATAAATATATAATAAAGAATAAAAAAAGTAAATTTGAAAAAAAGTAAAAAATAAACTAAAAAGTTTCTTGAAACTGAGTTTTCACGTCTTTTTGCCTTCAAAGGCTCTCAGTGAGAACGATCTGATCTGACCGGGTTCTATTGTTCCAGATGTAGCATTTTAGCCGTAGTGGCCGTAGTAGTAACAGTTCTAGTAGCTGAGAAATAAATGTTCTTTAGAGATAATTGATTTTTGCGATCTGTATTTCAAAAACAATTTTTGAGAACGAAAGAAACAGAAGCAGTAAAAAGTAGAGCTGCACAACGATTATAAAAATTGATCGCGATTATTAACTGGTCTGAACCAGTTAATCTTCGATTAATCTTAGAATTAATCTAGTAAAAACCTGCATATTCAAAAACAAATAATACAGCTACATATAGAATAATTATATTTTAAACAATTATTAGCAGTAGTACATTTTATGTACAATGTATATAAGTTACAATGTAATAATTATTATGAGTTTGAAAAATGTCTATGAAAGTCTATAATTAAGTCAGCCAAGAGTTGAGGCAGCACAGTTTATTCACATTATCTGAATAAAGGGATACCCTCTTCCTACATACAATATTGCCAGCTTTAGAGACTAGCCGCTCACAGGGGACAGGAGTGCCGGTAGTCAGTAGTATTAGTTATTGTCTGCGACAGCTGGTGATGATTCTGAGCGGTAGGATGAGAATTAGTTAAATGATATCTTAATGATGATGTGCTGTGGTGGTAAGCAAATTCTTTCTAGCATATACTGCACTTCGCTTTCTTGTTTACGCTTCCAACAACTTACAGAAATGCGCTACCTAGGGCGGAAGACATTTTTCTGCTTTCATGTTCCAATAAAGTGTCAATCTTATATTACTAATATTCTGAAGCTGAAATATGATTGTGATTTTTTTGCAAAATGATAATACATGTATAATTTACCTAAAAAAGTTTTTAAAAATAAACCAAAACAAACTGTAAGATATTAAATAATACTGAAATCACTTTTGTTGCTATTACCTAAAAACATGTTCTAACAACTAACGACATGGCCGCTTATGGCTAGATCGGCACGGCGCTTGTGCAATGTATTGTATAAAGAAGTTTAATGTTAGGGACTCACTGTGTTTTCATTGTCGAGTGCAAAATAATTGTGGTTTAATTTATTGGTAAGAAAGTGTTGCTTGTCATAATATTTATTTGCTAGTAAATTAAATGGTAGTAACCCGCTACGTTGGTATTACTAACGTATGGTACTAAATAGTACAAAGGAAAGGAACCACATCAAGATCATCACGTCGGTTGCATTTTAATTGAAGATTAATTGGCCCAACTCAGTTAATCGTTTAATTAACGCGATCATTGTGTAGCTCTAGTAAAAAGTAACCAATGAAGCATCAAGTCAACTAGGTCACTTTAGCACAGATCAAATATCGAACAGTAAATACATGAGTATGTAATTCCAATTTAGCATTGAACATGTAGTATAGCAGTGTACATTGTTTATTGTCATGAATATCTACGCTCCCCTCAATGTCAATGTTTATATACTTCAGCAGGTGTTGGTGTCGAACTCGTCCGACAGATTTTGTGAGAATGTCTGCAGCATTGTCATCAGTAAGGATGTAGCAGTAGTTGACATCATCTCTCTCTTTGATGAAGTTGTATCTCATGTCGATGTGTTTTGTTCTGTTTATTTGTCTAGACCGTTTGCTCGTGAGTACTATGGCGCTTTAGTTATTACAATACATGGTTGTTTTCGGAGGCTGTGTGAGTCTGATCTTGTTGCAGAAGGCTCTCAAGTATATCATCTCCTTTGGGCCCTCAGCTAAAGCCATGAATTACGCTTCACAAGACGATAGCGCTACAGTTGTTTGTTTTTTAGATCTCCAGTTTATCGGAATGCTGCTTATCTTGAACAGATAGCCGGATGTGGACTGGTGGGTTTCAACATCACTTGCCCATTCAGATTCACAGTATCCTACCAGTTGACTGTTACCTGGGCTATACTCCAGTTTGTAGTGCTTTGTTCCTTCTAGATATCTCAGAAGGCGTTTCATCGCCGCAACATGAACTGGTCCGTACCGGTCAAGAAATTGTGAGAGTCTTGACACTGTTTAGGCTATGTCTGGCCGTGTGGCTTTGGTCGGGTATATCAAGCTACCCACTGCCTGTCGGTAGAGAAAAGCTGTTTGAGTAGTATCATTTTCTCTTTGTAGTTGCGGATCTTTTTCTGCTGGTGTGGTAGCTGGTTTGCAGTCGGCCATTCCATACTGTTTTAGAATGGCTTCAATATATCTTTTCTGAGACATGATGTGATTTGGCCCATCTGTTTCAAATTGAATACCAAGGAACCATTTTAGTTTTCCTCGGTCGTCCATCCTGAATCGGGCATGAAACATCTCTTTTGCTTCTCTTGCGCTGTTCTCGTCGGTAGATGTGATGATGATGTCATCCACCCAAAAGAGAATAAGGATTTCTCTCATGTTCGATGTTTTCTGATACACACAAGAGTCACTGTCACTTGGCTTGTAGCCCTCAGCTGTGAGAAAGTCTGTTAGCGTCTTGTGCCAGTTGCGACCACTTTGTTTCAAGCCATAGATGGATTTGTTGAGACGGCATGTGAGTTTGTTGCCATCTTTGTCAGTTTTGATATATCAGGGTGGTTGTTGCAGATATACAGTATCTCCTAATCAATTGGCGCATTAAGGTACGCGCCTTTGACATCCATCTGTTGTAGGGTCACTGGTTTATCGGCAGCCATCTGTAGCATTATTCTTATGGACGTAAATCTGGTTGTTGGGCTGAAAGTCGCGGCATAGTCCAGGCCTTGTGTTTGGGAATAGCCTTTGGCTACATATCTGGCTTTGGATTTGATTTCATCTGGTGTGGTACCCTGTTTCAATGCAGACCCATCGTCCTTTTGTTTCAAGTCTGTCTGATGGCAGTGACTCCAATGTCCATGTAGAGTTTTCCTCTAGAGTGGCAATTTCAGTGTCCATTGCCTTTTGCCAGTCTGCTTTTTCAGCTGCTTCCATGGCATCCTTGTAGGTGTGGGGTACATTGTAGACTGCTCTGAGGGTGTAATCGATTGTCACTTTGCCACTGCTGAGAGCGTAGTCTTCCAGATATTTTGGTTTGTTCTTTGACCTTACAAGTCTGTTTGCCTGGTTTTCGGCAGGTTCTTGTGGTATGGAGTCTTTTGCTCCACATCTGCCTTTGTTTGGTTTTGTTTCGGCAGGTTCTTGTTTTGTGATGGCCGTATCTTCGTGGACTGTTTGTTCATCAGAGCTCTTATCTCTTTGGACTGTGTTTGCCTCTTCGTTATGTGTTGGGTTGTAGAAGACTATATCTTGCTCATCTTGTTGACGGATCATTACGTTACGGGTTGTCACCACTTTTCCTGTTGCTGTAAGAACACAAAAACTCTGACTCCAAGGTATTTACCGGGTGAGCCTCGGTCTTGTAGTTTTTGCTTGTGGCATTCCGTGTAGTATGTACAGCCCATATCCAAATTGGTGTATTTTACGCATGTTCGGTTTCTGGCCCGTAATGAGTTCAAAAGCTGTCGATTTTGTGTGACGTTGGTAGGACCTGTTCCGGATGTACTGCGCATGTCTCAATGAATATGGCCACACTGTTTTGAATATGTTTGTTTCTTTAAACATGGCTCTGGAATTCTCCATGAGCGTTCTCCAAGCTTGTTCAACTTTTCCATTTTGGTATGAGGAATAGAGAGCCGTGGTTGTGTGTTTTATGCTGTTTTCTTTCAATTTTTGTGGTGAATTGTTCACCTACATACACTCCTCCACCATCAGTGTAGAGCTCCTGAACTTTGCCCACTATGGCAACATTTGCAATGTACTGTTTTGGAGCAGTTGTTGCGTCACTTTTGTTACGGAGTGGTTAGATGTGCATAAGGCTAGAGTATTCATCAATAAAGTTTATTGTGTACTTGTGACCTTCTCTTGACAGTGGACTGATTGGCCCACAAAGGTCGGAGTGAACACTTTGGAGTGGTTTTGTGGCTGGTCCAGCCGGTAAGTTTTGATTGTGTGGCTGTTTAGTGATTTTTGTTTCCAGACTTTTGGTGCATGACGTTTTGTTCGTCACTTGTCTTAACCTGCATTCTTTCTGTCACATCCTGGAGTTTCATAATGTCCTCGCAGTTGGCGTGTCCTAGAATTCTGTGCCATTCATCAAGTGATCTTGTAACACTGGCAGTATCTGAGCTCTCGTCTACAGTGTGAAGAAAGAAGAGCCGACCATGGGTGATAATAGGAAACTCTGTGGTCTCCGATGTCAGTTTGTTGTTTTCTGTTGAAAATGTGACTTGTGCGCCATTTGTCGTTGCTGCGCGAACTGAGAAGAGACTTTGTGGGAAGCTAGGAGCACATAATGCACCTTTTAGCAAGATCTTCCGTCCTTTCTGTTCGCTGTCAAGAACTGTGATATGTGCTGTTCCTCTAGCTTTAACCATCTCATTTGATTGGTGACCGTCTGCCATTTCAATAAAGTGTTTTGTTGGTTGGGAAGATTCATCGTAGTCAATGAAAGTGTCTTTGTCATTGATAACGTGGCTAGTCGCTCCGCAGTCAACCATCAGTTTGAATTTGTGGTTGTCAGACAGTGATTTGATTGCTTTGCAGGTATCAACCTTGAATGTGAAGGAATTTGCCCCATGAGCAGTGTTTGAAGTAGAAACTTGGATTTGCTCCCTCCTTTTTTGTGGCAAACAATTTCAGCATGTCCTTCAAAGTGGCAGTATTCGCATTTGAGTTTGTCTCTAGAGTAACATTGCGAGGCTGAATGATTTTTCTTTCCACATGCCTGACAAATTTGGCTTTGGAAGGTTCGTGGTTTGAGTGTGGATTTAAGGATGTTTGTTTGTGTGTTTTAGCAGGCCGCTGGTTTCTTTGGTGTCTTCGTGCACTCGCAGTCATAGCTGTTGTTGATTCTTGTCTTTGTTGCTGCTGGTCAAAGTTTGTGAGTGCAGACTTCAATCCACTGAATATTTGGGTCTTATCCAGCTGTGTATGTACCACAATAAATAGTTGATATGAAGTGGGTAAACCTTTCAGAATCATTGCTTTTACTAGGTTGTCGCTGATTGTCTCATTAGCTGACCTCAGTCCTGTAGCATAGTTTTCTGCACGGATCAAATATCCTGTAATGTCCTCAAACTCTGTCATTTGAATGGTAGCAAGGTTTTCGTAAAGGGTTCGTACTCGCAGTTTTTCTGTTGACACGAAGTGACTGCGAAAAATTTTGAGCGCTTTGCGTCCATTATCAGCGGCATCCCGCATGATGAGCTGTAGTGATCGTTCATCAAGGTATTGGACTAGTTTAGCGTATGCTGTTTTGCTGTGTTTTGCAAAATCTGTGTGATCGTCTACTTCATCTTCCTTCGGTAGAATGGCAATATGCACACGTTCGTTTTGTGTATACAGATGTGCCAAGAATCTGGTTTCCCCAGATATCATATGAGTTAATGTCTCCATTAAAATACAGTCTTTGTGAGTGTAATACACTGGGACTGGGCCCATAACCTGTTGAAGTAGCCATAGTGGAAGCTTGGCTGTTAGTGTGCCCAGTTTTACCTGGTTAACTCAAAGCTGTGTAAGATTAATAATAGAATGGTCTCACCGGGTTCTATTGTTCCAGAAGTAGTATTTTAGCCGTAGTGGTAACAGTTCTAGTAGCTGAGAAATAAATGTTCTTTAGAGATATTTGATTTTTGCAATCTGTATTTCAGAAACAATTTTTGAGAACGAAAGAAACAGAAGCAGTAAAAAGTAACCAATGAGGTATCAAGTCAACTAGGTCACTTTAGCACGGATAAAATAACGAACAGTAATACATGAGTATGTAACTCCAATTTAGCATTGCACATGTAGTATAGCATTGCACATTGTTTATAGTCATGAATCTCAACAAAATTATGTTATGCATAACTAATTCGAATCCACGCACAATGTCAGTGATATGTAGAGCTCAGTGTTGTTCCCGCCCGGGCAGGTGCAGCTAATGTTTTATTAATAGCTTAGGATGAGTCATCCTTTATCTTTTGGCTTATTTACTAGCTGGTTGGCTAACCTGCTTTAGTGTTGAGTTGGCTAGTGTTAACTGTGGTTCAGTTACTAATAAAGCTATCTAATTATAATGTTACATTGCTATTTGCTTCTTACTGCAAGATGTAACAGTCAGTGTTGACCATGCATGTCATATTATTCTATTTTGACTATGTTTAGTTTGTGGACTTTTGCTTAGCTTGTGGGAACTAGTTGATTATTACTGGTTCAGGTACAAGTGAAGGTGTTAAGCAGATGTAAGCAATACTGATATCTACCAGTACAAGTTGATTCTTGATTCTGTAAGTTCAACAATTGAAATACACAACTAACAAAATTCTGAACAACAATATTAATGACAAGAGGTTGAAATAGCTAATAAAAGTTACACCCTTACTTGAACGGTCGTCCGTGTTCGCTGGGCTCGGTCCATGCTGCTGCGAGTCTCGATAGTCAGATGAGAGTCATGGCAGTCCTTTTATGAAGAGATATAGGTAGTTGAGGTAGTGGTGCGGAATAGGCTTAGCTGATGAAGGAGAATGAGGTTCCATAAGCAGGGACAAGGGAAATGCTCCTCAGCAGGCATAGGGGAGAGCATCCAAGGGGGTCCTCTGGAAGAGAGAAAGTTGGAGTTAGAGATGGGGATAGAGATACTGAGTCATTGGAGCTGTTCTCTTTTATAGATGTCTGATATGTGGGATGGTTAGCCTGACGGTGTAGGTTGAGTGTTAAAGCACATCAATTACATAAGTACATTTATCAAATATTTCAATACCTCAGAGTCTTTGCTTTTGAATGAGTTTATATTCAATACACAAAGAATAATAAAACTAAAAAGCAGGGTGTCAAAAGTATGTCCTGCAATAAAAAACACTTGCTTGTGGTTCCCACAATGTGATGTCATCATAGATATATAAACCTAAATTGGCCAATAGGGAAAAAGCCTGTCAGACTTAAATAGCATGACGTAACATCATTGTATTGTACCTTATGCTTGACCGCACTGTTGTTATCAATGGAGCTAATGGGGAGAAGAGGACAAAATCACATTTATTTTCACATAAAAACCTTCTTGTATACATAATCCAGTAAACTAAAGCAATTCTGTGATAATATCTGATAACCACCGTAGATTAAAACTATAAAAGCTATGAAATGTTGCGCACAAATCATGAGCCATCAGGGCTTTATTTGCCACTCTCTCCTATCCCCATTCTCTCTTTTCCCATTCTCCAAAGAAGAAGTGAGAAGGGGAAAAGAGAGAAGGGGGAAAGAAAAAGGGGGGGGGGGGCAAATAGCCCACCCACCCGAAGAGCCAGACCCTGGCTAGGTAAAAGACCAATATCATGTTGAACTAAACATGAATAAATAGGATGAGCCTGTGAAGTTTTGATCTGATCAGGGAAATGGAATCAATGGCTTTCTTAGCGAGAGCTTGAACGAGACCAAGGAATGCAGGGTCGGACCAGACTCAGGGTCAGCAATGAGGCCCAAGATTAGGTCGGACCGGGTCAGCACCGTGATTTTTTATTCATTTAAGTTCTATTACAGCCTAATGTTGTGACATCAATAAACTAAGATAAAAGAAACCATTATCACACCAATCAGTATATTTTGTGGCTTGGTTTATAGATGCAATCTACAATTTATGGCTAGACATTGGTGGATCAATGCTATTCAATGGGTGATAGATTAATGGCATGATTTGGCTAGTGTTTTTATTACAGATTTTATTTTCAACTGCTATTACAATCAACAAGAGATAAGTTAAGAAATACTTTACAAATATAGAAATAGATAACCCAGCATAGTGGAAAGCAAAAATCCATCACTTCCCTAAAACTTCTGGTAGTGAATAAAACTAAAAATAAAACAAATTTGCTGAATTGAAAGTTCTTAGATGCGCTTTTAAGTTCCTCAGGATGCCCTTGTTGTAAATGCCTCAATAGTATTGAGGTGGACCCTTCTTTGTAGCTTAAAGGTTGACTTGCAACAAAATTCACATTTCAGTTATTTGGTATCAAAAGATTCAGCATGCCTTACTCTGTTGTGTTGTAGGTGCTAAATACGTAGAAATGTGATTACAAGCTCGTAAAAGCTCAAAAACGAAAAGCCGCCGTAGATTGGAATTTGTTTATTTCTCTGACGTAGTCATTACAGTTTGGTTATCATCTTGTCACATGATGTTCTCACGTGAATTGAAAGGCCAATAAAAAGCTCAATATAAAACTTATCGTAGCACTAGTTTATGACAAACACTTCGGGTTTTACCGAATGCCCTGTATCAAATATAGATGCTCACTACTGTACAGTTTTGTTTTGGCATTATTCAATCGTCAAGTCGTAATCTGATCACGTGACCCAATACTTTCAAAATAGTTTTTGCAGCACTTTTCGATTATCACAGGTGACCAACAGGCTCGTCATAATTATTAGACAATGATATGTACTCCTTCCAGCTAAGGCTAAAAAGTTTAACAAATTTTTACGGTAAGTTATAAGATATCAGTGCTAAAAGTGACAGCATTACAATGTCGATAAAACAGACGCATAAGAACAATAGACATAGTTTTATTGAATGCGTGAAGTATATTTGTGAAAATATTTCGACGAATGAGGTTGCATGAAAGTGTAAACAGAAACCATCCTGTAACAACTACGTCCCATTTGAGCAGTTTTGGAAAGCGAATCCACACAATGGCGGTCTCGTGTGGCTGCGATTAACTGTTCGTTTTTGAGCTTTTAAGAGCTTGTAATCGCGTTTCCACATATTTGGCACCTACAACACAACAGAGTAAGACATGATGAATCTTTTCATACCATATAACTGGAATGTGAATTTTATTGTTAGTCAACCTTTAAACAATAGCATGATGTTGAACCTCAGCAACTTCTTTATGGTTGCAATTAGTGCTAGCCTGGGAAAGTTTTTCACCAATCCAGCACTACTAAGCAACACTCTCGTCGCTTTCTCACTGTGGTTGCAAACCTCAATCACCACAGGCGAAGACAAAGTCAAACCACCACGATTCTGAACTGTGATTAGGGAATTCGTTGCTTGGTTTACATCATAGTTGGTAACATCCACGATGCTAGTGATACAATCATTACACTTCAGCTTTGGTGACCTAACCAGTTACGTAGCCAGCTGTAAAATAATTATTTTGTCTCATTTTTGACTTAAGACATACTTGCATACTCATATTTAGTCATGTTTAGTTCAGCATGATATTAGTCTATTAACCTAGCCAGGGTCTGGCTCTTTGAGTGGCTGGGCTATTTGCCCCCCACCCCTTTTCCTTTCCCCCTTCTCTCTTTTCCTCTTCTCACTTTTTCTTTGGAAAAGGGAAAAAGAGAGAATGGAGATAGGAGAGGGTGACAAATAAAGCCCTGATGGCTCATGATTTGTGTGCAACAATTCATAGCTTTTCTAGTTTTAATATATGGTGGTTATCAGATATTATCACAGAGTTGCTTTAGATTACTGGATTATGTATCCAAGAAGGTTTTTATGTGAAAATAAATGATGTTTTGTCACCTTCTCTCCATTAGCTCCATTGTTAACAACAGTGCAGTCAAGCATGAGGTACAATACAATGACGTTACGTCATGCTATTTAAGTCTGACAAGGCAACCGATGGGAATAGCTATTGCTGGCCAATCTAGGTTTATATATCTATGGATGTCATAATCATCATTTAGCCTTAGGTCATCGATTCCTTTCGCTGCCATTGAGGCTGCGCTTATCTGTGACAATCGGTGCTCTTAAACCCAGAGAGTGCTAATTATAAACTGGCATTCTAGATAATCAACAATGCCCGAGTATCATAATACAAACACATTCTGGGTTAATAGATTTCGGGTGATTGTTAGAACTTTTTTTATCCTTTCGTTCATTTTAAACATTTATATTTATTATTATGACATCGTTTTATATGATGACATTGTTTGTCCGTTACAAAAAAGATTAAAAACTTGATTAATAACTAATTAGTAGTTAAATTTCAAAAAGAAAAACTATAAAAATTAAAATATTTATTATATTCGAATAAATTACAGTATATTGAAAATAGAAAACAGGTGTATTGGCCAGTTAAATTAATCACTTTGTGTATAATACTAGCTTATAGGCAGATTAAGTTATTTACAGTAGGCTTCTCTATTTTGAACAATCCCGAAGTGCAGGAAGTCAACCCTAACGATTGATTTAATTCAATTTACTTCAACAAAATTGAACAAAAGCAGAAATGACTACTAACAACATACCTGGTTGTTATCCACCCATGGTGGTAAAGGTAATGATGTCACATCGATTAAATTGTGACCTGCAGTGGCGTGGCCCTAGGACTATATGTAGATTGCACTCTTGCGGGATCACGCAATGCTTGAGATTAATTAGCCTCAGTCGTGCCCTTCAACATCACTATAAAAAAGAGAGGGCTAGTGCATAATATCATCGGGAAAATATAATGTTGCTTCGGATCTGAGTTATTCATAAAAATAATCTGTACATGGAGAGCTAATGACACTGATTCCTTTGTCATCTTCATTGCTTTTCTGGAGTTCTCCTACCCTTGCCTGCAACTAGCGTCATTATCGTAGTTTATAAATATAAGCAGTAAGCGATAAAAATAAGCGGTAAGAGCACACAACACCGAATATGAAAATTATGGTTTCACAATTTCCGAGCCTATACCATTGAACATTTCTGCGTTAGAGCTTTGGGGAAATCCTATAAACATCAACCAATGTCTGTCTTGCCATGTCAAACAATGGCTCATTTGAAAGCCAAGATGTTGAAGAACCTGAATAAGCTGAAACATTACTTGTGTAATTGATGTGCTTCAAGGTTCAATGCTTTCTGTCAGGCGTTTGAAGATATCTTGTTTGCGTAAGTCTTCAGCTGGTGCACGTGATGTTGACATGTTAGGTGGAGCTCGTGACTTACTCTTGGTATCTAGGTCATGTCTGAAAGAAGTGGCAGATCTGTATGTGACTCATTTGACTCTTTTTTATTGTTTCTCTAGGGGCGTTTTGATGATGGTGTTTGGTAGGTTTAATTGCTTCAACTTACTTTTAGCAAGTTCTCCATCTGGTGTTGACGCAGTTTCTATGATTGATTTCTTCCAATTCTGAAGTTCATAATTTTCTTTTGACTTTTCCAATTATCGAATCATTTGATTTCTTTTAGGCATCTTGCTGCTTGTAGGTATTATATGCTCATCCTGTGGTCTGGTTACATTACCTGTTGGTATCTTGTTTTCACAGTATCTCCATACAACAACGCAATTCACCGTTATCGCCATCTTTTGTGCACTTTTTTGGGCTGTTACATGTCAAATCCTGCAGCTTACGAAAAAAAAAATTCTGATATTTATTATTCAAAAGACATACTTGAGTACATGCATAGGTTTTTTTTTGATCAAAATTGAATTTTTTTGTGCGAGTTCATGCTTGGCCAGTAACTTTAAGCAAACCATTGTCTAGCTTATAGTTGTTTTTCCATATCCTACTTTAATATAATTATTGTTACTGTTGTAAGATCTTGATATTGAGATACAGACAAATATAAACATTTCCCTGATTGCAAGTTGAGCCTGCAAATGTTAGGCCACTAGTTAGGAACACCAGGGGGTTTAGGGAGCGGTGTAAGCCCTCAACAGAGTTCAGGGCAGTACCCTGAAGCTCTGGACCTTTTAAGCATCAACAACCCTCAAAGTATGCATAAATGCAATCAATTTCATGCATCAAAATCTACATAACAATATTGTTTATGGTTCATGGTAGGCATAACTTTTTCTTTATTCAATGAACAATATAAAACTCATGACACTACGGATTTTTGTAAGGGACATTGACAGAACAAGAGCTATTACTTTTTCTATTGCAATAGCTCTCGTTCTGTCAATGTGTCTATGGCAGAAATCTTTGACAACTGATTCTGTATTTATTTCAGCACCTTTATACATACATTTGTAATATTAGAAGATTATTTGGACGAGCCTGTCCCATAGTGCTCCTCATCAGTATTATGATTCGCTTCAATGCAGAAAAGGACCTTTCCCTCACTGCATTAGTGGCAGGCAAAACCAATACTAGATTAGTGAGTCTGAAAATTAGTAGAAATGCAAGTTTGGGGGTCTTCTTCACACCCCACTATAAGAATAAAGTTCAGTTTCCAAGTCTTAACAAAGTCTCACAAGATCACTCATTTGGCGAAATCGCCACGGAGACTATATAGAACGCTAGTTGCTAGTAAAATAGTTGTTGTAATTTCCAACAGTTGTTGGAATTTCTAACTTGGAAATTCCAAGTGAATGAACTTAGACTGCAATTCCTAGTACTTAGCCGCCGAAAAATCACTAAAAAGTTGGGGGCCTAGTCGCCCTAGGGAATACGGGCCTGTAAACAGTGTTTATTCCTTGACAAGTGTACATAATAAACTGACTAAGGCGAAAACTGACCACGCTTAGTGGTAAAACGTACTGTGGTGGGGTAAACCAAAAAGCTGCCCATGTTACCGTAGACATAGTAAGATATATTACAATATCTCCCTTGTTTTCAAACAAAAGAATGTGGCTTACAGTTGTGAATACAAAACAGAAAACAAATTATAACACACTGATAAAATGTCACAATGGTTTAATACATACAAGCTTGAACAGACAGCCATACAAGAGCAACATAGGGTAGAACCAATGATATAAAACCCCCACAAGATAGGCGACAGATATCATATGGGCGGGGTTTAATGATCGAGCTCTGTTGAGATGAACCGAACATAGCACCAGAACAAACAATATGCTGAATATAGCCCCATGTAAATTTACAAATAATATGAGCAATGGTCGTTATTTTACTGAGATGTTGGTTTCATTTTGCTGCCAAATAAATATAGTTGCCCATTATTGTCACCGTTATGATCAGTAAATTGCCATTCACAAGCATTGGCGATCTTAATAGTCGCCATTGTGAAATGGCCCAAATTAAGTTTTATGTTTAGATTTTGAGTACGAAAACTACACTGCACAGCTTTGCCTGCTGTCCCATCTTATTGGCCAGGTCAAACAATGGGACAACGATGAAAGACTTTGTCATTTTATATTGGAGGTGGCAAAATATTAATCAAACTAGGGAAAAAAGGACGTTGTTCGAGTGATTTCGGGTAAATTATATCTAACTTTAAGCCTATACTACAACTCTTACCGATCTTAAAATTCGTAAAAATTGGTAATTTGAAATGTTTTATTTTCCATGGATCCATTTTTTTGGTTAGGTATTACCCCTACACTGTGGAAATTCAAGGTTTGCTGATTCATGATTTATTATCTGCGATCGATGCATATCTACAATAAAAACCTATACCCAAAAACCTAACAAGGCAATGCGACTGCCCCACGAGAACTATGTTAACCCTGAAACCCAGGCTAGCACAATCCCAACAGACCTCAATCATTAAACTCCGCCCATATAATAGCCGTCGCTTATCTTGTGGGGTTTTTATATCATTGGTAGAACAGCAACTCAGGAAGCTGAAACTGAGCTTTAGAAGTTGAGCTTTTGCGGTGCTTTTACGACCCGATCCGAACGAGTTGTTTGTGAAATTGCACTGTCACTGGTTTAGTTGTTATAATCTGTAACAGGATGATTTACTAAAGTTGAAATGCTATTATCTGGAATTGATCAATCTTTTTGGTCATTTTTGTTGCACTTGCAGCTGGTGTCCAAAGCAAAGAATTTTACTGCTCACGTGTAGGCGATAGCCACAATGTTTACATGAACTGTCATTGTGACTACTACGCTGAACTGACTTTTTCACCTCATTTTTAGAAAACAAAGTTTTCTTCTCACTAAGCTCATCAATTTTTTGTCAACTTGTTTTGCCTGGCAAGCCATGTCAATGGCAACCTCCTCTAATAACTCATCAATGTCCATTTTTTGCATTTCTCAGTTGACTGATAAGTTAAGAGATTCCCACAGCAATACGATACCTCATTTGTTCCGATTTGTTTGACTTGAATTCACATTGACTGGCAATCTCATTCAAGACTCGAACTGTTCAGCTTGTTCACCTAGTAGCTGGTCTCTGCGGCAAAAACTTTGCCCTTTTAAAAATGATATATCGTCGTTTAAGGGGAAAAATATTTGTCGAGAGCTTTCTTTACTGCCGCATAACTGGCTTGCTGCTCTTTATTGAGGTTTAAGCTGTTAAATATACTTTTACTACGACTCCCTATGCAATAAAGCAAAGTTTTGACCTGGTAACCTCCAGACTCATTTTCGGGTCTAATGACCACTAGTGACTTTTCATAACGCGTTATCGACTCCAACCATTCTTCTGGTACAAAGTCAAACTCAAAAGAAGCGTTAAATCTGGCTATGTTGATACAAAAGCCAGCCTAAGTCTTTCGGGATATATATATAAAATTGTTTCCTCACTCCGGATACCCCGTATGGGTGGTAAATTCTGCTCTAACTCGGGTCTCCTACCGGAGACCTGGGAGTTTGAGCACTCGCCTCAAGATCTTAGCTGTTCCCAATAGCGCACTTTATATATATATATATATATATATATATATATATATATATATATATATATATATATATATATATATATATATATATATATACCCATATTTCAGAGTTAGGAGTTGAATAAATATATACCAGTTAGGAGGTTTCGGAATATAAGGGATTAGGAGTTAACGCAAATATATCTGGGTAAGCCTCCTATATGGTCTAATTTATCTACATTGTAGATATATATATATTTATTCACCTCCTAATTATTATATATTTTTATGGAAATTTTAGGAGAATGTGGTATCATACAATATATATTCATTGCCTTTTCATACTTTGTATATATGCATACTAGAAAAGCTATCAAAACTTGGAGAATGTCTAGATGGTTGTTGTAAATTATATATCAATTTGAAGGTAAAATAATTCATAACTCAATGAGTAAGCAAAAATAATGATTACCAGTTAGCAGATTGCTACAAAATACACATAAATTAGAATGTTACCATTGTAACTTATGTAATAGTTACAATGGAAACATTACATAGCATGGCATAGCTTACATACACTTTGGTAAGATGCCATAACTTATATCATCAAGGAGTTTGCTATAACTTGTTTCTTTTAGAGGCTGCTCTGATTTACATATAATAAAGTATGTTGCTATAACTTATAGATCACTTGAGAAATTGCTATAATTTGAATTTCACATAGTTGGTAGCAATTATCTATATATCAGTGAGGAGGCTGCTATAAGTTATATATTATTTAGGAGGCTGCTGCTATTTATAAATTGTTTTGGAGGTGCTATAACTTACATATCATTGCAGAGGCTGCTATGAGTTACATATAATTTAGGATGTTGCTATCACTTATAGATCACCTAAGACCTTGCTATAATTTGAATTTTCCATAATTGATAGCTATTATTTATATATCAGTTAGGAGGCTGCTATGGATTATATATTAATTAGGAGGCTGCTGATATTTATATATCATTTAGGAGGTTGCTATTACTTACATATCATTGCAGAGGCTGCTATGAGTTACATATAATTTAGGATGTTGCTATCACTTATAGATCACCTAAGACCTTTCTATAATTTGAATTTTCCATAGTTGATAGCTATTATTTATATATCAGTTAGGAGGCTGCTATGGATTATATATTAATTAGGAGGCTGCTGGTATTTCTATATCATTTAGGAGGTTGCTATAACTTACATATCATTGCAGAGGCTGCTATGAGTTACATATAATTTAGGATGTTGCTATCACTTATAGATCACCTAAGACCTTGCTATAATTTGAATTTTCCATAGTTGATAGCTATTATTTATATATCAGTTAGGAGGCTGCTATGGATTATATATTAATTAGGAGGCTGCTGATATTTATATATCATTTAGGAGGTTGCTATAACTTACATATCATTGCAGAGGCTGCTATGAGTTACATATAATTTAGGATGATGCTATCACTTATAAATCACCTAAGACCTTGCTATAATTTGAATTTCCCATAATTGATAGCTATTATTTATATATCAGTTAGGAGGCTGCTATGGATTATATATTAATTAGGAGGCTGCTGATATTTATATATCATTTAGGAGGATGCTATTACTTACATATCATTGCAGAGGCTGCTATGAGTTACATATAATTTAGGATGTTGCTATCACTTATAGATCACCTAAGACCTTGCTATAATTTGTATTTCCCATAGTTGATAGCTAGTATTTATATATCATTTAGTAGGCTGCAATGAATTATATATAAATTAGGAGGCTGCTGCTATTTTTACATCATTTAGGAGGTTGCTATAACTTACATATCATTGCAGAGGTTGCTATGAGTTACATAGAATTTAGGATGTTGCTATGACTTATAGATCACATAAGAGTTTACTATAATTTGAATTTCTTATAGTTGGTAGCTACTATTTATATATCAGTTAGGAGGCTGCAATGAATTATATATTAATTAGGAGGCTGCTGCTATTTATATATCATTTAAGAGGTTTCTATAACTTACATATCATTGCAGAGACTGCTATGGGTTACATATAATTTAAGATGCTGCTATCACTTATAGATCGCCTGAGAGTTTGCTATAATTTGAATTTCATCTAGTTGGTAGCTACAGTACTATTTATATATCAGTTAGGAGACTGCTATGAATAATATATTAACTAGGTGGCTGCTGCTATTTATATATCATTTAGGAGGTTGCTATAACTTACATATCATTGCAGTGGTTGCTATGGGTTACATAGAATTTAGGATGTTGCTATGACTTGTAGATCACAAAAGAGTTTACTATAATTTGAATTTCATATAGTTGGTAGCTACTATTTATATATCAGTTAGGAGGCTGCAATGAATTATATAGTAATTAGGAAGCTGCTGTTATTTATATATCATTTAGGAGGTTGCTATAACTTACATATCAATGCAGAGGTGCCATGGCTTACACATAATTTGGGATGTTGCTATCACTTATAGATCAACTAAGAGTCTGCTATAATCTGTACAATAAAACAACAATCTGTATAAAACAACAATAATTGTTGTTAGAACTTACATATTGTATAGTATGTTAAACTTTAACGTAGGAATCAATAAATTTGTATTTAAAACAACAACAGCCACCATGCTTGATACTAAAAAATTCAACTAGTCAAGTACCATAGAATGGTCGTTGCTTAGTCACCAAACGGAGTAAATTTATTCAGACGTCAAGTTTAATGCGATATTACAAAAGCCTCAACAACAAGAAAACCCTGCTGCCAGTTTAATTTTGCAGCTTCTTGAGTAAGTTGTGGGCTCGGGCATAAGTCATCATTATAATTTTCAAACACCAATTTCTTTTAACAGTATACAGCTCTGGCATTTTTGGTAGTTTGCCTCAATCTTCCGATCATGGCTTTTTGAACTCTCAATTTTCTTTTAGGCTGCATAACTTTCTGCTCACTAAAATAAACGAATAATTTAACTCAATATTTATAAATATGGTCTATGTTATAGTTTCTTATTCAGTCACATATCGCTGCTGCACTGCATACAAAAACTTTAAAAAATTAGTTCGTAACAATGCATGGACGCAACTCAGTTACTGTGATTGCTAAAATGAAACACACACATCTTTGCTTGCTGTGCATATTATCTACAGTAATAATATGAATTACTTGCACAACATACTAAGTTACTCAATCTAACATACAATAACAGTAATGTCTTTCTATTCATCTTAAGCCACTCTTAGAACGTTAAGTAAAAACATTTCCCCACTCGGGAATGGAGTTTCAGGTTGCAAAACCTGCGCAATACCACAGCACCATAAATTGGGTAGATTCCAAACAAGCCCGTTGTGCCTATGTAGAACCCAGGGAAAAACTTAATGTCACATAGAGAGCCAATAAAAATACAATAACATTCTATCTTGAGGGCATTTTCGCTTTTCAAAACTTCTTTCTTACTGCAATTTATTGTTAGCAATGATCAGTCGGGCTGGACCCAGCACAGTACCAAATTTTTTCTAACTTTAGATATCTTGACTTTGGGTGGTTTTATTGATCAATAGTAATACTGAGTGCTATTATTCACATTTTACCAGTAATAATAATGCCCTGAACTGTCAAGAAATTGATAGAACATTCTACTCAGACACATTCACTTAAATTTGGAAAATGACCCAAAAAGATATATTTCTCATTGTGTAGTGAATTTCTGATTGTTTTTAGTCAAGCGCAGCGTTTTAAGTAATCTTTTGGGCTTGTCGGTTTGACAGTAAGTTGTCAGTAGACTGGCTGCTGCGGCATATTTCCTTATATTTGGTTTTTCTTTAAAAGAATTATTATAATTTATCTTAGAGCTTGTTTCTTGAATAATACATAATAGTGTACAGTGCAGTACAACAGATAATATCTATTGTCGGTATTGTATTATCTATCATAGTCATTGTTTTATGCACATTTTCTGTACATAAAATAATAGCTAAGACTGCTTGATACAAAATAACTATACAAGTGCATTACTGCGGAGTTGGTCACTTTTAGTCTTCAAAAAGAGCACATTTATTGACAAATACAACGCAATGATAATAAGAAGGTTCAACAACATAAAAAATTCAGCTGGCATTTTTTCTCGCAGCCTTCTTTAGCAAGTTGTTGGCTCGAGCCCGAATCACTATAACACTTCTGTTAGGCAGCGTTGAGTGTATAGCATCCAACACTGATCTTGTTGGCAGTTTGCCTGATTTTTCAGTTCAGTGCTTGTCAAATTCTGCTATTTCCTCTGCGCTTTACCGTTTTCTGCTGACTGAAATAGTAAATAATGTGAATTATCATTTATAAAAATCTGATAAGCTATGGCTTTGATGAATCACATATCATTGCTCAGCTCCATTCAAAAGTTAAATTAGTCTTAAATTAAAAGTTAATTAGGCTAATACTTGACCTATGGGGTCAACCACTGTGGTTAAACACGCATTGTTCAGGTGTTCATTGAAACCACTAATGCCTAGATTGCTCTAGATACCTAAATGCCTCTGACTAGGAGAGCTATGTTTTGTAACCTGACAGCAGCAGAACACAAAAACTAGTGTCAGCATTTATGTAGGCAACGAATTTGACTGAAATACTTGAAAGGTTAGACGCCTTTATTTTTTCTACGCCACTTGAGCTACAGCAAAATAATCACGCTTGTTTCCCTAGTACATTGTGTTAGTTTAAAGCCACTTATCATAGCATCACCCACATTTAATCTGATGTCTGAAAATCACTCTTCGGTGTTGATAATCCATGTATGTCACTCTGCACTTATTTAAAATCAATGCATTTTTGATTAGATGCTACTACACAAAGAGAAATATACCCTTGGGTTCTTTTTTTAAATTCATGCATTAGTGATTTGCAAATATATGAAAGCAGAGCCTTATTTAAAACTAAAATCTTTTTTCGTCGATATTTGCAAAGTTATGCTTGCTATATTAACCTTGACCCAAAACTCCAATATTATAACATTCTGAAATACAGCTAAATTGACATAAGGTAGAATCTTAATTTGAAGGCCATGTTCATTTGAGTGCTACTCTAGAAAACTACTCTTGAAAACTAGAGTGTCACCCTTTAATTGACAACCACATCCAGCTGACTGCGACTTCAACATTCTTTGATCTTTGGATCCGATTTTGGACAGGATGGATAGAAAAATGTTGACAAATTTTTACTAACAATGACTCAGTTACAACAATAGCAATTAATACTTTTGTCAATGCATATTGAAGCGAGTTTTCTAACTTCCAAGCTTTACAGTGTTTTCGTTGAAGCTTTGAAAGCAGCACCGTGGAAATAATTAATAACTCTATCAGGCTGATAATAATTTTATTGTTTAAGCGGCCTTGATAGTTCGGCATATATGAAAAAACCGTTTAGCAAATATGATGACATCTGTACTACTATTTGAGGCTAAAATTTCTTGCACATGCTACAGCATTAGAATAAGCAGTTAACGATGGCATTTTGCAAGCTCAACGCCCAGTGTATATGTTATCACTGGATCACAGCTTAGTTTGTGTGTTATATAGTTTTTATGTGTTTTTTTCAAAAGAAGTAACGTTCACTTGAACGGTGGCGTTCTATCTTTAACAGTCATCTATTATAGTACAGGTCTAGTAGAGGGGCGTTTAAATGAATGGGGATTCAATTAGAGATTACATAATATTTTATTAACCCTTTCACCGCTGCATGCGCATTTAGGTGAAATCAATGGACGACCGGCATATGTGCATGTTGCGAATTTCCTGGCAATTGCGTAGTAACTTAATTTTATTATTCGTTGACAACATAACTAACAGTCTTTAAGACTTTTTATGGTATTGACAGTGTTGTCCAAAAGTTTCCCGGTAAAATTACCCTAAACTCACGAAGCAATTTTAAATTTTTGTTTAGGACTTTTCAACATAAAAAGAAACATTTGTTCTTTCTGATTTTCGAAATATTTAGTGCTATTATAGCTTTCGCGAGTACATCCAGAATTGAAAACAGATAATTACTTATGTTGATAACAATATTGATGATTGTTGATGACAGACGGATTAAGATTTTAGTGATTACACATATAATTAAAGTAGCAGCTCCAATAGTGACTCCAATGGTGGTCAAAGTAATAGTTTCGTAAGAGTAAGGAACATGGTAGAGCATTGTTTTTCGAGATTCGAAGGGATCGTAGCTTCACATAGCATTAGCAATGCACGAAGTAGGAATGCATTAAGTTTTTTGAATAGTACTATTTTTTAACGTGTTGGAAAAATAAAATCTATAACAAAAAGGTTTTAGATAGAGTTGAAGCTAATAAAGATTGAACATATATTATGAAGCACAATCGACAATTTTTGCCACTATAATTGGAAGGGTTAAAAAATGCAGTGCCATGGCATTCAAACATAGATTTTATAGTAATATTATTTCTTATAAATTTTTTGAAATAAAACTTTTATTAATGTGGTACGCTCTTGTGGAAATTAACCGTTAATCAGCAACATACCCCCTTCAAGGAAGCGTCCAGCTGTGCTTCGTACCATTTTCCATCTGGTGGATATAGTGCTTGGATGCGGTGACCAGGTTTCTACCAAAATAAGCAAAACCATTTTAATAGCCCAAACAGATGTTATGCAGATTAAAAATTGATGCAAAAGATGCCTGATGTTTTTAGGTTTTTCAGCAAATCCGTGTCCCTACCTCCCATTACTAAAATTCTATGAAGCAGTAATATTTTATCTCTTGCGATATTCTTCTACCAAATTGAAACATAGATTTTAAAGCTTCAACGATTTAAAGGATTTCATTTACTCCAGTCACTTACTTATGACTCAGCCTCTAGTTTAAATCCGTATCAAATTACGACTAAAATGCATCAACTTGTTAATTACAACGAAAATAATACATTATCATAACTTTATACTGCCCTAAGCGAGCAAAACGCCCTATCTGAAAAATTTTTCAAAATTCACTTTTTTGTGCTTATATGTAATTTAGGTTGAGATCTAACATGTCTCAAAATTTCATATATCTGAGACCACCAGAAATAGCACTTTTCACAATGTGCGAAATGCCCTATCCACATTTACCACACATAAAGTGGCAATCAAAGCTCTCTATCTGCAGATACAGCGTTTTGATTGGCCTGAACATACACAAAGTTGGACATTATGAGCAGCATTATGTAATCAAAGAGTATATAAACAAAGGGAAGGGAAACTGAAGCATATATATTTGGTTGTTTTAAGGCAGCTCATACAAGCTAGTGCACTTCTAAGTGCTCATCTTATTGCTATATTTTTTATCATAATATATGTATTATGACAGGACGATATCTAAGTGACAAAAGTCTCGATTTAAAGATCCGACTCAGAGATTTGATGAAAAATTTGTTTTAATTACATGTCCATTGGAAGGTTTTGCTTTTTTAAAATACTGACATTATTGCACTCAGTTGTTTGCTTTAAATTATTTTCAATAAAAGCGTTTGATCTTTTTTAAACTACTATTTTACTTACTCCTTTCATTTCATGACATCAGGTTTGAAGGATACCTAGATCTTTGATCATCTCTTAACTTTTGAGCTAAATATGGCTATTACAGGGCTTTAATCCATGTGTTGACTGGATGAGTAATAGGAATTGCAACATATATTATTTTGTTGACTAATTGCGGGTTAATATCAGAATTTAAACTTGTAATCCTTTGATAATCCAGTCATGGCAAATGGTCTTGTGGCAAACTAACAATGAGAAACCAGTCCAATTAAGCAATCAAAAGGCCCTATCTGCAGTGATAGGGCGTTTTGATTGCCTAGTGCCAGCTTAGTAAATTGTCAATTTAAGCAAACAAAATGCCCTAAGTGAAATAACTCCTTTGATTTTAAAGTTTCACAAAAAAAAAAATTCGGTAAAGATTGTTGGATATCTCACCATAATAAATAAAAAAAACAACTAAAATACTGCTAATACTTATGCCAGGCTCGACCAAAACGCGTTTGTGCTTGTGCTGAACAATTTACAAATATCAAGATACAGCGTTTTGCTTGCTCAGGGCAGTAAAGTATAGGCTACTAATAATTCTGCCTGTTTGGTGCTATCAATCAGCTAACACTACTAATCAGAATAAAAAGCATCCATAATTATTTTAATGCTTTTTAAAAAGTTACAAAAGTTATGAGCATCGACAGAGTCACAGATATTCATCAATTGCTGGCTACTGTGCTATATGTTACCATAACTATTTTAATGTGTGTCGGTTAATCTCACAAAGCTACCCTCGTGTATAATTACAAAGTTATCATTTTATGAAAATTAGTAATAATTTCATTCTTTTAGCATTATAAAGTTGGGGTTTCTTGACCTTTTTAACTTGACAATATTACGATCTTGCAATTAAGGCAGTAAAATCCAAATCTAAATTAGCTGCGAAAACCTATGCATTGTTGTTTGCCGTCGCAATTTGATGACATGAGTAAGTTGCTTTGATATAGTATTTAAAGTGGCTCGCCCTACAGGTCAAAAATGGCCACTACCGGTCTAACCTTTTGCATTGGTATTGAGGCGAAGTAAAATACTTTTTCATGATGCCTTTTCACCATAATATGGTACAATTAACTCAATGACAAAATTGGCAAAAGTAATATAAAACAAATGTGACAAACAAATATACCAATTGTGACATGATTAGTCTGTTCTTCTGCTGCTGCAAAACCCTAAATGGCTAGACGCGTGAAAAAAGCAAAATGTTTAGCGGCTACAATCTCGCTAGAAGGTTGAACTTATGTGATAAGTCTTTAGGTTGTGTAGGAGTGAGAGGTTGGCTTGTTTCTTACAATCTATTTAATCAATTGACTAGCATGCAAGAAGATAGCAAGCCATGCCACATTAGGAGAATGAGTCACTTTAAGCACAAACCACAATTGCATAAGTACATAGGTCATTTCTGCTAGTGAGAAGACCTTGGAGAATAAGACCACATTATGCAATTCTGTGCAGATTTTATTACTGCAGTTATACTTGTGCTGCAATACTTCTAATAGAGTGAAAAGCAAATGAGCTGCCCAACCACAACTTCCTTCATTATAAAGTTACAAAGAATAGGAATAACAACAATAGCTTTCATTCGGAGGCTGAGGCTATTGAGAAGTAGAAAGTGAATTAGCTAAGCAGGCAATAGTAGAACACACATAATAAGAGCATAGGCATCATGATTGACGTGCATGCAGGCAATGAATTTATGTACAATTTCACTACCAAATTTTTTAGTAAAGCTAGACACCTTTGGCTAAAGAGTGCTAGATATAGGTCAAAACAAGACAGTGACAAATCTCATGTTATGCATCCTTGTTTGGACACTTTATTTCTAAAGTGTTTAATGCATTGGAAGTTTAACATAAAAGTGTGCCAAGAATGCACAAAGAACATTGACAGCAATAACTGCATAGTACTGACAGCAATAACTGAATAGAACATGATGTTTAATTAAAATGTAACATAAAAATAAACGTTTTGTTTTGGTAAGCTTGCAACAAAAATGTTTGTTGTGCACATAAAATATTGTTTTGCTCCAAATACTTTACAAACAAGTAATAATAACTTTATTGATGCAAATTGTACTGAAATTATATTTGCTACGAGCACCAATGGAAGTCAAAATAAGTAATACAATTCTTACAGACCTTTTAAAAACAATGGCCTTTGCTGCTACAAAACAGTGAGTAGACCCATAGGAAGAGAAGTATATGTTCTTATACTGCTAAAAGTACCTTTGGTTCAGAAATCAGATTTGAAAAGAGCAATGAATTATTATAAGCATTGGCAAAATGTTTGGGATGGATAGGAAACAAAGCTGGGTATTGCACATGCTGGTAATTTAGCTAATGTAAAGAGATTTCCTACACTACCTAATTGAAAGCATCAATGCAAAATCTAAATACATGTAAATACTTACTAGCCATAGTACGGAGTGACCTTTTAATGTTTGTCAACATAACATCCGTACCGCTTTGAGCATCTTGAAATTATATTAAAGTTGCTTTCATTATGAGCTCCCTCTGACATTTTAAAGTATTAAAATGGGCAAATACAAGTTGCATTTTCAGAGAACTTTTAAATTTAAGTCATATGCCACAAAAAGTTCCTCTGCGTTGTTTGTAGTATATTCTAAAAGTGCTAACACTACATTTGTTTTAAATTTTAAAGTTGACACAAATAATTGAGCAAACTATGTAGCTTATTAGTAAAACTTTTGTTAACATCAGCAAACAAACTGCATACATGCTGCCCGATACCGAAGGCCAAAAATAATAATATATATTGCTATTTATATTTTTACCAATAGTTTTGCAGTTTTGTTATTGTATAGCAATTTGTATAAAACCTACTGTGTTTCAGGTTTGAGCAACTATGAGTTTTAGTAGTGTTCTGGCCCTTCCTATCGCGTGTTTTCAACATTTTGAGGTAATAATTAAAAGTCATGAGTTGAATTGCGCAACTTCAGCAGCATCTTATACATATATATCATTCGCCAAACTCATTGTCTTGAATCATCAAAGTTCACTAAATCATTCAAAGGGAAATACATACACTTGTATCTCTAATTATTTTATAGCTTTACCCTTTTACTGCCACCCATGTACAAACTAAGCTACCGGCCTACCGCCAGCCATTTCACCGAAATTTGCCAATTTAGCTTCATGATATGTACATGAAGCATGTATACTATTTTGTTTCAACTTCAAAGTTTATCTAGAAACTTTTTGTAATATATTTTATTTTGCTAAAATGTTAACATACAGTGCTATGCAAAAATCAATGTACCTTCACTTTGTGCATTGCTAAAGCTATGTGAAGCTACAATCGCTACGAAGCTAAAACGATGCTCTACAATGTCCCTTACACTTACAAAACTATTATTTTCACTATCATCAGAGTCACTGCTGCTACTTTAATTATATGTGTAATCACATAAATCTGAATTTGAATTGGCTATAATGTCATCAACATACATGTAAGTAATTATCTGTTTTCTGACTTGCGCGATACTTAACAAAACTTACACAAAAAATGTCCATTTTTATTTTAGAAATTCTCAAAAAAAAATTTGAAACTGCTTGGGTATCTTAGACTAATCTATTAGAGAAATCTTCGAACCACACTGACAATACAATACAAGTTTTAAAATCATCCGTTATGTTTTTAACAAATAATAAAATTGGGGGATCACGCAATTGTTGGAAAATTCGCAAAAATGTGCATACGGCAGTTGCTGATAGATTTAGCATAAATTCGCATATGGTAGGGTAAGAGTAAAAACCAACAAAATATTTGTCAATCTCCTGCCTGTAAACATAATATCTCAAATCTGATAATTACTCTCAGTGTTGGCTGAGTAACTATAAGTGGTAATGGGTAACCATAAAAAACTATTCATTTTATATAATTATGCAATTGCTAAGCAATTGCAACCATGACTTATAAAGACTAAGAAGAGAGAATACTAAAAGAAGAGCAATACTAAATCTCTTTGCTATGCTACATTCCTTTGATTGGTTTGGGCTATTTATATTATGTAATTTGCCAACAATAGATGAATAGAACACAAAAGTGGCATAATGGTTTATGTAAGTGTTTGAAATAATACCATGCCTGTAAAAATTGACAACTTTTCTTACTGAAGCTATGGCTATATTACATTATCACACTAGTTTTTGGGTCGCATGTATATTGTGCTAGTTTACAGCAACTTATTGCAATATCGCATACCTTTAATTTGATGTCTGCAAATCAGTCTTTGGTGTGGGCCAACAATGCTTCTCATCCAGCAGTTATCTATAACTAATTGATTAATTTGATTATGAAACGTCATTGATTATTTGCAACTAAACAAAGAAAAACTACTTTTGGGTATGCTGTTACATTTTTACGTCAGGTATACATTTGCTAGTTACAGTAAAACTTTGTACAATATATTTTGTGTTGGTGAATTTAAAGTTTTGCTTATCATAGTAACTTTGCCAAAACGTCAAACCTTACTACATTTCAAAATACAACCTTACTGATATAATGTTTTATAGTTTGTAATCTATAATTATGTACATGTTAAAAAATATTATAAAATTCGGTAGATGAAACCTTGATTATTTTGACATTTTTTATGCAAACCAACGTGTAATTAGCAACATACCTTTTCTAGAAAAGAACATCCAACTTTGTCTAATAATCTCTGCCATCTGATGAATATACTTGCAATAATGCTTACCAAGTTTCTACAAAAAATGAATAGATAATTCAAATAGCATAAACAGATATACAAACCAAAATGAATGCAAAATACACATTTTAGTTCACTGGTTAGGTTTTTTTGGCAAACTTGAATGTCTGCCTCCTACTACTGAAGCTCTATAAAACAGCTAAGCTCTTAATTACTACACAATTACTACACAAGATTCAAACTAAATACTAAAAGTTTTAAAATTCAAAGGCTGCATATACCCCACTGACTTGCTTATGCCTATGCATGTACTACTATTACTTACAAAATCATAACTGAAATACGCAAACTCTCACTATTCAAGGTAACAATATTACAATAACATAATGACCATGTTATTCTAATAACAGTTTTGACTGTTGGTAGAACCACATTAATAACTTTACTTATCATTATAAAAAAGCATCAAAAATTATTATATTAATAACTGAAAATAGATTAAAGTTAGAGAATTAACGGATTCACTAAAATAACTATTAATTGTCAGCTGGCGTGTCTGTGTTGATGTTACAAAACTGAACATTCGTGTAACAATAATAAAGTCCAAAATTAGGATTTTACAAAAAGTTTTGATATTCTCCTTTATGGTATTATAACGCTGAACTTTCTTGACTTTTCTATGCAGAACAATATCAGCAGTTGGATGACATAAACGGGTGTAAAAAAAAAATCAAACGTGTTCTATGCTACATTCCTTAAAAATTATAATAATTGAAACATACTTTTTTCACGCTAGTCCATTTTTAATATTAAATAAAATTTATACTGCTTTTCTACAACTGTATGTTTCAAGTAAATAAACTGTAAATTGACTAAAACAACATGAACAACTTACCAAATGTGACGTGCTCCCTTACATGTAGTTATTCTGCTGCTACCAAGCTGTAGGAGACTACATGGGTGAAGAACTAATAGTCCTAACAGCCACATCAACATTATAACAGCCACATCTCGCTAGCTGTTATATACTGTGGTTATACTTTTGCCACTTTATTTCAATAAATTTAAAAAATCATTTCTTCGACTAAAAAACCATCTCTCAGGTATTGCGTTCGAATGCAAAGTTTCAAAAAAAGATTTATTTTGTGGCTGGATGCAACGGCAGCAAAAATATGAATTGTACTGATTATAGACTTATTTGAACTTTTACTACAGCCATGCATAAACATCAGTGGAAACCATAATGTGCAATTATTGTGAATTTTCACAAAAAAGAGCAGATCAATGAGAAACCGTGCAAAAAAAGAAGTGCTTAAATGGCAGTCTTGAAAACCATAAAGAGGGTCAGCAAATAAATTGTAATGTATTGAAGTTTGTTAATATACAACTTTATTTCTCAAATCTAATAAAGCTATCATGAATATTAGCAAAACTGACTGTATCCGACATAGCTTCTAATTCCTTGTATTGGCTGATGATTAGTCATAAGCTTATTGCAA
This sequence comes from Watersipora subatra, assembly GCF_963576615.1. Classification (NCBI taxonomy): domain Eukaryota; kingdom Metazoa; phylum Bryozoa; class Gymnolaemata; order Cheilostomatida; family Watersiporidae; genus Watersipora; species Watersipora subatra. The sequence goes on along the minus strand of NC_088711.1, from coordinate 55,409,985 downwards.
TATGTTTTTAAACAGATTGTGCTATTAACTGAAACGATACCAAAACACTTAAAAGTAAGAATATTTTAAAATTGATATATGCCTCCTAGTTCCATATATAAGAGCCTCCTAGAGTTTGTAATTTATTGATAGAAAATTACACACTTTTGTTGGAGTTGTCTCCTCTTTTCCATATATATGAATATAGATATATAAGGCAATTATGGGAATCATGTTTAAAATACTTCTATAGGGTTGTTAAGCACTATAAACACTGCTAGAATTAGGAGGCTCCCTGGACGCCTCCTAATTTTTCAGAGCCTCCTAACATGGATTATATATTGATAGAAGCCTCCTAGTTGGGAAATATAGTTCTATATATATACATACATATATATATATATTTATACACATTAGTAAAAAGAGTGCTCAATGTTTTGAGTAAAAACAGAGCTGATATAAAACTATGTGCACTAAAAAACTACAAGTTTTGTTAAAACATTTTATTACTTGAAGTTTCGTGCGGTAAGCTTGCACTCTTCAGATACACACTTCAGATTTTATCTGAAGAGTGCAAGCCTACCGCACGAAACGTTAGGTAATAAAATGTTTTAACAAAACTTGTAGTTTTTTAGTACACATAGTTATATATATATATATATATATATATATATAATTCGTACTGGTCACCATGTTGTATGATCTTGATAGCGATATACAGACGAATCTGAACAACGTTTATTCTGTAACAAGTGAACAGCATAAACTGATAAGGGCAAAACATAACCGCGATTAGCGGTAATACGTACTGGGGTGGCGTAAACAAAAAAGCTGCCGAGTAACCTTGGACATAGCAGTAAAGGATATTACAACAGTTAGGCAGAGCGCTGTGTTTAAGGCTGTAGCCATAGGCCTCTTGGTCACAACGGTCATAGAGCCAAACCTTTGAGACACCTAGGGAGGCCCAGCCACCATTAGGGCACACAGGCTACAAAGAGAAAAAAGTGAGAGGCAGAGAAGAAACCGAGAAGACTGTGGCAGAGAAACCGTGCATGGAACAAAGGTAGAGGGCAGAGCATGAAATGAAAGTAAAATTATAAAAAGAAGATTCGATTGTTTTGGCAGAGCAGTTTGCGCACCCTCTCTGGAGCTTTGAATGTGGTTTATTGCATGTAAAGTTATATATTTATCTAGTAAATATATATATTTCATTGGGACTTAAAACCCGGTATTGGTGGTTGACTGCCTTGTGGAAAGTTTAGGAAACCGGGGGTTTCTTTTACAATATATGGTTGTTTTTTATTCAAAACTGTGTTGTACACTGTGTCGTAAAATAGCCTAGAAATTATGAACAAGGCGTACCACCATTAAAGCCAATGCAATGGACAATTTCTTATAAGATGTTGGAGGCACTGAGAAAAGCCGAAGAGAGGATGGGAGCACTGGCTACAACTATACTAGCGAATCAATCTGGGCATATTTACCCGACTAGAGGATTCAAATCATGACACAATTTAACAGCTAACAGAGACTAAGGCGCTTGCTGGGATAAATGCAGGCTAGAATCACCCGCTTAACGGATTATAAGGCACCTGCTACCCTGGATTTACAACAGAAATTTCTCCAAAAATAGAAAAGGAATATTCGTCGGTTCTTTGTTTTATCATTGACTCTCTTCTCGTCTTACTTAATGTATTACACAAGTATAGAAAATATTTTATATTGTATATTTAACAGTAAATAACGTTTGTTCTTTTAAAGAATAACTTTTGTTTTGGCCTAGAAGCTTCAAATACTTCGTAACCACCAATATGTTGAGTATGTTTCTGTTCATTTATATAAGCAGTTGGTTTTGCGTTTGATAGTCTGTTGGAATTTGGTTAGCATGGTGAGACATACTATGACACTAATAAATTTATTCAAGTATAACACACCTTCTTTAATAACTTAAACAGCTTATATTAAAGGGTTGCGCTAGTATATGCACAGTCTGCTATCGTACGGGATATAGTGAGTCTGTATTAACGGCTTTTGCTGGAGTTACACTAATTGATGAAAATAACATGATGAAATAAACGATAAACGATAAATAAAATGCAACTACATTAAAACCATTCGATGCAACATGACAATACATATGTGACCCCGGCCGTCAGAATGTACAATCACGCGGTAATTGCATTGTTCACAATAGCGCGCTAAGCGTGCTTTACGCTATTATATGACTCACCCTCACTACTTTAGTAAACAGGTGCTTATAGTGCATTCAACCCTGCTCTTTCACATGGTCTTGTTTATTTTTGTGTCTGACCAATCATAAAACCAGAATTGCCATTTAACTATGCCCATATCGGTGGTTGCTATGGAATTTTTCATAACCCAAGATCATAAATATAGGCTCTAACTGCGGGTGCGCGCATGTATGTGGCTATTTCCTGTTTTAATGCTTCAGGATAGAACAAAATAAAATCATAGCAAAAATTACGGCTAGTTGATGCTAGATGAGTATTTCTACTTAGAATCTGAGTCAGCTGCCTCAGATCTTTGTGAAAGCGATGATGAAGATTGTAATATTAGGGCAACCTTAGAAATACAGCTGCTTACGCAATATGTGGCTGCTAACGATAATGTGAATGAATTAAATCAAATTACAGAGAATAACGATCAGCCTATCACTGCTGATAACATTCCCATTCTAGCTGTTGACATCAAACTAATAAGTGAGTGCAAATGTAGGGAATTATACGCTAGTTTTATGTCATCTGAACAATTAAGCCTCATTAGAACCGTGTATCAAGGATTACCGAAGGAAACATTAGATATGGTTGTGTTGGGACAAATTGCCACTAGCATGACAAACAAACCCTTCCAATGTGCTACAATAAATTTCTGCAGCGTACTCGTGCTACACTGTGTGAGTGGTAAACTACATAAAAAGAGATCTAGATTGAATGGTCACTTGATGAGTTGGGTTGATATTTCCGCATCCTGATGCCCTCTGTGTTCACTTTTTGTTGACCTTACCACGACCTTCTGTATAGGTGGACAATTCTGAATACACTTTCAAATCTTTGTTAAGTTGTTGGACTGTCATTATATGCAGTCATAGCAATATAGCTTGATGAGAAGTGCCCAGTTTGAAGCATTCCCTTTTAATGAATATCTCCAGGACGGTGAGCTTTTAGCTACATATATTGTTAACCTTTCCATGACCTTTAGGAGGTCAACCGTCAATCGGGGAGGTCAACTGTCAATCGAATTGGAATAAAAATGCAACGATCATCTTTTTCATGTTTTTATTGTGGAAAATGCCAGGTTTCATCAATATAGGTTGAGATTGAGTGGTCGGTTGCTATGACATTTTGATTCGTAAACAAATACCACGATTTAAAATTCATGAATCACCAACTTTTTCCTGCTTAAACTCAAAACAACAATTTTAGTTCATCACAAGACCTTCTCTACTGAATCTTGCATAACCTGGGCATAAATAACCCGATTTAAAAAATTTTAAATGCATTAAAATCCTCAGAATTTGCTGATTTTAAATCTTTAAATAACTCAAAAATGTGGTTTTAGCACGGTTGTACATTCTGACTGTCTGGGCTACATATATCATAGCACTTGAAAAATACAATGGAGACCAATAAAAACGCTGAACATATTAATCCAGTGTAATTGGTAGCAGAGAACCAACACAGCCAAAATGTTTGCTAATAGCTAAACCGCAAAATACATGATTACTGAAGTGTTGAATTGGAAGCAATAGAGCATATCAAGCAGGAGTAGTATTTCTATTTTTCTGAATTGCATTCACCAAGTTCATCACCTATGATAGTGTCTCTGATTATTTTTATGTTAATTTTTGGGCTTTGCAAGGTCTTTTTGTAGTTTTCACTACCTTATACCAGTATAGAACAAATGCAGCCATTACTTAAAACTGGTTTTCTTGACAGATACTCTCAATTCTGTGAGTGCATGTTTGCCTTTGTATCTTTTAATCAGCGTATTAGTGCCCCTGATATCTTGCTTTTTGCAATCTCAGCAAATATTTTAGTTGCTGCTATTTATTTGATTACAAAGCTCTGAATAGTTGCTACTATTATTTTGACAGGCTACAAAATATTTCCATGAAGCAAGAAGGGCTATACCAATGGTTTTTTTTCCAAAGTCAAACTAAATTAAGCAGGCCTTTGCAATAAAACTAAATTCAATTCATGTAAAATATGATGCATATCCTGAGAGCTAGATTTCTCAAGTTGGGTATGTGGCAAGTAAAAATAACGTCTTTGTGTGTGAGGCAGTGGAGAAGATCAATATATACCATTGCTTTGGCAATAGCGCCCTTAACCAAGTGTATGTTAGTTTGGCATGCTATACATTGACTAGCTTCAGGACAGTAGTTTAAAAATGTAGTTTTAATTGACTTTTGCAAAATACAAGCATGGCATAACCAAAGTAACTTATGCAATGTTGCTAGTGTTCAAGACATCCCACAGCGCATTATTAAACCCGCTTCTTATACTACCACATAAAGGAGTCGGTTTGAGAAATGCATGTCATTAAAATTAAAAATGTCTTTGGGGTATCGTATAGAAGAAGATTATAACTTCATGATGTTTTTATATCTTGATTTTCATCATAACACACTTATTACATTGCTTTAAAGATGTGGTTGCGTCAAATTTGAGTTGATTTTAAAAGAAAGCATTTTCTTTTCTCTATCAGTTGATACGCTGTTTGTTGTGTTAGGCCATCTCATTGCCAAGATATTTGATGGTTAAAATCGAAAAAAATCTGAGCGCGGTAAAAACGCTCAGACCAAAAAACATGCCCAGACTTGCCCAAAATGATGCCACGCGTGACTTATCTGTCAATATATCTCGTATTCACATTGGCTATTTACGATAAGAGTCTAGTCCTATGCGGCTCTATTGGAATATATTTTATTTTGTATTTACTCATGTTGGTTAGAATAAAATTTTAAACCCCGCTACAGATACATTATTATGAATGTTTCAAAGGCCTCAAATAACGAAAATTGAAAATTTGTCTTACTCATTTCTCCAACTGCTGTGAAAACATTTGAGTACCGACTACCAATTCTACCAGTCTACGGTAATTCTGTCAAGCAAACTATGTAGAATAGGGTCTTTGTATCAGCACAGTTCTGCCGCTACCCACACTAACGATATACTGCCTCCCAAAAGCCCCGTCCACATTATGTCCGTCGCCTATCCTTGGGGCGGTGCTGTATATGATTGCCCACATTGAAAACTAGTTTCTTACTACCGTAAGTAAAATAAGCAAACTGCGTCTTTGAAAAGAATATACATAGGGATAGAGTTTTAAGGATGAGAAGTGTGCTGCAAACTGGATTTAAACTCACATTCTCCAGTTCTCCGGACATCCATATACCGTATCCAATTCACTACAATATTCTGCAAATCATGTTTTGCATTATCTTCAACAATAAAATTTTATTACAATTTTTACAAGCAAAAAGATTTTCATCTCGGCATAAAGCTTTTATTAAAAATATTCATCAAGTCGTGGCCACTCACCTAATTTTAGCTGATACAATAAGACAAATTCATCTACTGCAAGAAACTCAAGCAAAACATGGTTTATGCAGCACACATTCAAGTCTCTCTTTCCCCTTTATGGCAGTTTCCACACTGACAAAGCTGCTTCGGCTGGTGGGACGACATAAACATCCTGTAATCAGTAAAACTGATGCAATAAATATATGTCATTCATCGATATGTCATTCTAAAGCGTATCTACTGAAAGCTTTCAAATTGGGAGTTTGATAGATTGCGAGTGTAATTTTAAAAGCGAATAAATGTTTAACAAAGGCACAATACGCCAAGCCAATGATTCGAAGCTGTGGTTCTGGAAGTTAAATATTTGCATTGATCAATAGATTTTCTTCACTTTCTACAAGTGAAAAGTGAACATCTAAAGTCAAATCAGAAATGTAATTTACTAGATAAAACTGCCACAGAAATTTTGAAGCAAATGTAGCTAGGTGAACCGATAAAAAAACATAAAACGATGATTAGTGATAGCAAAAATCTATAATTTTTTTAATTAGTACATGTATTAATGAGTACTAAAATATTACCTATAGTATATTCATCAATCTAAGCCATTACATAGCTAGATGATAAAGATTAAAAAGAAGCCGTCAAGAACTCACTGTACATACGTATCTCGCATGCACAGGAAATTACACTTTAGCCTCAAACGGAAATATAATCTGAATGTAAACTCAACAGGAAACTCTATAGGAGACTCAAAGTAAAAGATAAATTTACCTCCATTCTCCGATCTTCCTCCGTAGAACTTTAAGTACCTGATGCCAAGAACACCTCAGTCACCTTCGCAGTAACTTCACAGCAATTTTTACAATTATGTTGTTTGCCAATAAAATGTGTCGATCGATTAATTCATTAAAGTAACAATGTTAATTAATTTAGTAAACATCGATGTCTATGCGATTTAATAATAGAGTAAAATCCCTAAAATTGAGATCACAGACAACGCGTTTTACTAGTGATAACATTGATTACGGCCTATATAAAAATTTCGCGCTGATGATTGGCTAAGGGAGCGACCTCATATTTATCGCTCGTGGTTTCTTTTCAGATGTATTGCTTGTGACGTTACGAAAGAAGCACCCGCTGGAACGTGAGCTTTTTAAAAGAGGGCCTCATTCAAACGCATATATCCCTGGACAGGGTTGGTCTACAAAGACAAAAATGGCATCAAATTGTAGCTGATGTTTTAGCCTTTTATGGGTCTTAATTTCATTAAATCAAATTTTTTGACGCAACCACATCTTTAACAAGCGTTTTTAACGCTCTACTCAGTCTAGTGTCTTACTACTAAATAGTAATTATCAATGTTATGATTATTCTTATTCTTTCTTATTATTGTTCTCAACGATTCAATAGATCGAAGGGCATGCGGCGATGAGCATGATGAAAATGACAAAAATGAAGAAAAAAAAGGCGAAAGCACTTCTTTTTTGAGTCTTTCATCATCAGGTATATGAAGCTTATTAACTAAAATTTAGAAACACAATCTACTTATCAGATATGTGACAAATATTGGGTGACTAAAGTAGAGAGATGTTAGCTAGTCATCCTTGCACATCCTTCGTATAACTAGGCATCAAATATTACACTATATTAATTAAAAATAACAACAACGCATAGTGTTATATTAAAACATTTAAACATTGATGCATTAATCAATTATTGTACTAGTTTGTCTCAGACCTATAGACCTATTACCTATACTTAATAGTTAATAGTATAGTTAATAGGTCTATGCTCAGACTATTGATTCGATATTCAGTCAGAATATCATTCAAATTATTCTTGAACTCTTTCGTTACCATGATTTGCATAGTACAGCTCGTCAAAGCATTTGCATATCGCAAAAAGCTGACGTGATGCAGCTTTACTAGGCTTTGTTTGAGCCATTTTTGATTAATAGTAGTTAATTAAATAGCATGTCATATCTGTACTTAAACGAAAAGAAGCAACTCTCTGCTTGCGTTGAGTCAATAGAAAATATATTTACAACCCATCCTGAGTAGTTTCGTTGTACAAACACTTAATTTTTATCACAATTTCTTCTTAGCAATGATCAGTAGTGTCAGACTCATTAAAACTACGAAGGCTTAACTAATTTTAGATCTATGGATTTTGGGTGAAATTTCAATGAACATTTATACCAATGAGAGTTATTATTTTTAACTTATAGCAGTGATGATAATGTCGTAAATCGTAAATACTCGTAAACTGTAATAATATTGATAAATCGTCTGGCTTGGACATCTTCATGATCATCGGAAAAAGGGTGAAAAAATGTTCGAGTGCATTTTGCAACACAATTGTGGCATTTTATGGCATCAGTCAATATAAAATTTACCCTGAATAATTTAGTGCCAAAATATTTTTTTTAGACTGTGTGGTCAAAAAGTTATGACATAACATTTGCACCCTGGTCAAGAATTAGGTTTTACCGAATGCGTTATTATGTTCTGGTAAAGAAATTAATTTGGTAGCGAGTTAAATCGAGGAGAGGCTGAACATGAGAAATATTTTTTGTAAAAAACAAAAAAGATTTTAAAATGTACCAATCTTTACGCCACAGGTATATGTGAATTTAATGTCATAACTGGGAACGGGTAAGGAAATTATTGCTAAAACTAGTTTTTTAGACATTAGTGAATAGAGCAAAGGCTTGGTACAAAGGCATATAAAAACTAATATTGCATAAACGTTACAATGTTCTCACTGAGTGCTGCGGAACAGTAATACATAGAGCTGGTGTAAAACAACCAATGAATGTGAACATTTTTAGTTCTTGGTAGGTGCTTGATTATTAATTATATGATTCATATGGTCTTTTGTCATCAGTTTTAACGGTTATTCAGTTGTAGAGGACTATACCGATGGTTCCTATGCCGGGTACGAAAATGATGTTGAAAAGTGGAAAGAAAAAGAGCAGAAACACAGCGCATACATGAACCTTTTAAAGTCAGGTATTTGAATACATACCCATTGACCAAAGATGAATCTCATTGAAAGGGGCAGTTTTGGAAAGAAAAGGTAAAACTTTCAAATCAGCCAACTTAAGGAAGTCATGATATTTACTAGGTTATATACAAAAACTGAATTTTTATCACAATTTCTTCTTAGCAATGACCAGTAGTGTCAGACTCATTAAAACTACGAAGGCTTAACTAATTTTAGATCTATGGATTTTGGGTGAAATTTCAATGAACATTTATACCACTGAGAGTTATTATTTTTTCATTTATAGCAGTGATGATAATGTCGTAAATCGTAAATACTCGTAAACTGTAATAATATTGATAAACCGTCTGGCTTGGACATCTTCATGATCATCGGAAAAAGGGTGAAAAAATGTTCGAGCGCATTTGGCAACACAATTGTGGCATTTTATGGCATCAGTCAATATAAAATTTACCCTGAATAATTTAGTACCAAAATATTTTTTTTAGACTGTGTGGTCAAAAAGTTATGACATAACATTTGCACCCTGGTCAAGTATTAGGTTTTACCGAATGCGTTATTATGTTCTGGTAAAGAAATTAATTTGGTAGCGAGTTAAATCGAGGAGAGGCTGAACATGAGAAAGATTTTTTGTAAAAAACATAAAAAAGATTTTAAAATGTACCAATCTTTACGCCACAGGTATATGTGAATTTAATGTCATAACTGGGAACGGGTAAGGAAATTATTGCTAAAACTAGTTTTTTAGACATTAGTGAATAGAGCAAAGGCTTGGTACAAAGGCATATAAAAACTAATATTGCATAAACGTTACAATGTTCTCACTGAGTGCTGCGGAACAGTAATACATAGAGCTGGTGTAAAACAACCAATGAATGTGAACATTTTTAGTTCTTGGTAGGTGCTTGATTATTAATTATATGATTCATATGGTCTTTTGTCATCAGTTTTAACGGTTATTCAGTTGTAGAGGACTATACCGATGGTTCCTATGCCGGGTACGAAAATGATGTTGAAAAGTGGAAAGAAAAAGAGCAGAAACACAGCGCATACATGAACCTTTTAAAGTCAGGTATTTGAATACATACCCATTGACCAAAGATGAATCTCATTGAAAGGGGCAGTTTTGGAAAGAAAATGTAAAACTTTCAAATCAGCCAACTTAAGGAAGTCATGATATTTACTAGGTTATATACAAAAACTGAATTTTTATCACAATTTCTTCTTAGCAATGACCAGTAGTGTCAGACTCATTAAAACTACGAAGGCTTAACTAATTTTAGATCTATGAATTTTGGGTGAAATTTTAATGAAAATTTATACCAATGAGAGTTGTTATTTTTAACTTATAGCAGTGATGATAATGTCGTAAATTGTAAATACTCGTAAACTGTAATAATATTGATAAATCATCTGGCTTGGATATCTTCATGATCATCGGAAAAAGGGTGAAAAGTTGTTCGAGCTCATTTTGCAACACATTTGTGGCATTTTATGGCATAAGTCAATATAAAATTTACCCTGAATAATTTAGTGCCAAAATATTTTTATAGACTGTGTGGTCAAAAAGTTATGACATAACATTTGCACCCTGGTCAAGTATTAGGTTTTAACAAATGCGCTATTATGTTCTGGTAAAGAAATTAATTTGGTAGCGATTTAAATCGAGGAGACGCTGAACATGAGAAAGATTTTTTTAAAAAAGCATAACATTTTTTTTAATGTAATAATCTTTACGCCACAGGTATATGTGAATTTAATGTCATAACTGGGACCGGGTGAAGAAATTGTTGCTAAAACTAGATCTTTAGACATTAGTGAAGAGAGCAAAGGCTTGGTAAAAAGGCATATAAAAACTAATATTGCATAAACGTTACAATGTTCTCACTGAGTGCTGCGGAACAGTATTAAAGCTGTATTAAAACAACCAATGAATGTGAATGTCTTTAGTTTTTAGTAGGTGCTTGATTATTAATTATATGATTCACATGGTCTTTTGTCATCAGTTTTAACCGTTATTCAGATGTAGAAGACTATACCGATGCTTTCTATGCCGGGTACGAAAATGATGTCAAAAAGAGGAAAGAAAAAGAGAAGAAAAACAGCGCATACATGAAACTTTTAAAGTCAGGTATTTGAATACATACCCATTGACCAAAGATGAATCTCATTGAAAGGGGCAGTTTTGGAAAGAAAAGGTAAAACTTTCAAATCAGCCAACTTAAGGAAGTCATGATATTTACTAGGTTATGTACAAAAACTGAAACTGACCTAGGTAGGTTATTTAATGTAGGGTGTAAAACCATCTTGAGACAATTTAAATTTACTCTTTAGTAGTGGAGCAGTCTGAGCTAGCAAATAGAACATATTTTATGTCACTGGTGCATAACCAGTGTGAAAAATTAAAATTTAAAGCCACTCATAAAAAACCTCATGGCAACAATGTTTGATTTTGGATGCGACTGCTATCAACCAGAGGATTTCTCTTAAGTTTAAATCTTGTGACTGTAGGTTTATATGACGAGGATCATTCATATACATCACTGATTATTGAGGTATATAAAGACATGCTGGATTACACTCACACTGATACACCAGAAGAAGGTATTTAGTTTATCTCGCGTTGAAATTGGTCAAAGGTTAGAAAACATATCAATTCATATGTATGTAGTGTTTAGATCAATCACTGAATGAGGTGCTTATAGTCTAATTGTTGTGTATTTTCTTCGATGTTTGTTCATAGGTAACATCATTCACTTGACTGAGTTCTATTTTTCATGATGTTCTTAGGGATTCGTTATGTTATTCACCATTTCTCTCAAAGTTAATTATTTATGGAATAACATAAAAAAGTAATGCAAGTATGGAATACAATCATCTCAAAAAATAATAATTACAATATAAAGTCAAAATAAACTTTAGAAAGTCTTTATCGAGGGTTTGAATCAAGGCAAGGCAATTTTTTTACAGAAAAAAGGTTTTTCTACAAGTCAGCTTTGCTTATTCAATTTCTATTGTGATAACCTATTCACAATTTCTGCATTTTGTCCAATAGTCATTCTTACAAGGTAGAGCTGAAGAAACTTCTTCCTCATTTGGAATATTGAACAAAGTGTTCGTTGTATAATGGCATCCATTTGAAGTTATGCTAATAAATCTACATGATTCCTATTCTCTCTTCTTTTTTTCACTTGTAAGAAATTTTCTCACACTTCTTAGAGGTCTTTTTTAATGATTTTTTTAATTGTTTTTCCTCGCTTTTCTAAAATTAGTTTAATTTGTTTTTGTTGAGTTTTTCTAGAAACTTTTTTCAATGCGGTATCTTTTGTTTACACCTTTGCAATAACCAAAAATTACTCAGATTGATGAAAATGATTTTATATGTAAGGTTAATTATTAGCACATTGGTAACTTCACATCTTATGAGAAGCTATCATTGTGTTAATAGTTGACCTTAAAAAGGTTCTCATGGTTAGCATTATGAACGAATGAAGTTGGCGAGAAGGGCTTATCATACTAACAAACATTCTTACTTTTGATAAATTTAAAGGTTGACTTGCAACAAAATTCACATTACATTTATTTGGTATCAAAAGATTAACGATGTCTTACTCTGTTGTGGGTGCAAAATATGTGGAAATGTGATTACAAGCTCTTAAAAGCTCAAAAACGAAAATCCGCTGTAGATTGGAATCAGTTTATTTTTCTGAAGTAGTCATTACAGTTGGTTATTGTCTTGTCACGTAATGTTCTAATGTGAATTGAAAGGCCAATAAAAGGCTCAATATAAAACTTCTCGTAGCGCTAGTTCATGACAAACATTTCGGGTTTTACCGAAGACCCCTTATCAAATATAGATGCTCGCTACTTTACAGTTTTGTTTCGGCATTATCTAATTGTCTAGTTGTAATCTGATCATGTGACCTATACTTCGTGATTAATTTCTGTAGCATTTTTCGATTATCACAGGTGACCAACAGGCTCGTCATGTTTATCAGACAATGATATGTACTCCTTCGAGCTAAGTTTAAAAAATGAAATGAATTTTTACGGTAGGTCATAGGATATTAGCGCTGAAAGTGACAGCATTACAATGATGATAAAATAGATGCGTAAGAACCATAGACATGGCTTTATTGAATGCATGAAGCATATTCGTGAAAATGATTTGACAAATGAGGTTGCTTGAAAGTGTAAACAGAAACCATCTCCTACAACTACCTTACATTTGAGCTGTTTTGGAAAGAGAATCCAAACTACGGCGGTCTCGTGTGGCTGCGATTAACTGTTCGTTTTTTAGCTTTTAAGAGCTTGTACTCACATTTCCACATATTTTGCACCTACAACACAACAGAGTAAAACATGGCGAGTCTTTTCATATCAAATAACTGTAATGTGAATTTTGTTGCAAGTCAACCTTTAACTACAGTAGAAGCCCCTTTAATGTGTACCTCCTATAACTGAAATTACAAATGATGGAAAAACTTTAAGTTAAGTTTTTTTGTGCTTCCTAGTATGTAAAAAATTCTATAAAACGTAAAGTGCCAAATCAGGCGAGTTTTCAAAATATATTTGAATGTTAATCTCTCTCGCCGCACTGTTAAAAAATAAAACGACTTCCATATAGCATTATACCTGTTATATATACAACTTTTGCAACAACCTAGTTCATCGTGATAGATCACCAGATGTGTCGACAAAACAGAAAATAGGGTAGTCGCGCATCGTTCATAAATACAAAGGCGATCGATTTGTGCTGATGTTACAGCGTCGGTCCACCGATTCAAATGTCATGAGTTGGAGTAACCTCGAAAGTTCTCTTTCATCCTAACCTTGAACCTTAGGTACGGGTAGATGATGAACAGGTATTACCGCTTTCGGTAAAATATTTTGTTGTTTTGCTTTCTTGTAGACATATAAAATATTCGTTATTAGTTTTACTTTGCAGATTACAGCTTACTGTTTAGAAACCTAAACAAATCACTGTAGATAAGCATTAAAGATGTGGGCTCCCCATCAAGTCATGGTGGAATAACCGCAATAATGATTTATCCCACGAGCAAACGAGCGGAGTGAAGTGTGGGAGTTATTATGATAAATGCATGTGCACACAACTTACGAAAATTATTCATCAACAATGAGACGAACCCTCGTCAAGAAATTTCATCAACAAATTTAAGCATCGTTATGTAAAGTCGTTAAACTATAATAACGATACAAAGTACATTTAAACCTATTTAAATAGGTTACCAAGTCTTTGTAAACCGTCGGTATTATCTTAAAACTTACCCATCTGATCGGATTATACACAAATAGACAGATTAATTTCAACGAAAATCGCCACAAGACACTTGAAAAGTGTGGTTTAATATAAGTTAAGACCGAAAATTGAAACGCCGAGGGACAGATAATAGAACGATGAAGTCTTGCGCATTTCACGAAAATTTAACGTGTACGTTTCACCAGTCTATAGCATTGTCGGAATTGCCGAAGGTTTTGGCAATTAACACAGGAGTACAGAAATCGTTTCATTTTTGCCGATTTCAGTTTTTTCATTTTCATTTGCCTACACATTTGAATACTTTCCCATTCTAACTGATGTCCAACGCAGTATAAGTAAAGCAAATGACGATGATATTTTTTAACGTTTCTTATGAGATTATTACAATAATTAATTATAAGTTTGGATGACTACAGAACAATGACTACGCAGTACAGACTTTCTAAAAATCTAACGCAGTGTAAGTAAAGGCATGATGATGATATTTTTTCTAACGGTTCTAATGAGATTATTGCAATAATTAATTATAAGTTTGGATGACTACAGGACAATGACTACGTAGTACAGATTTTCTAAAAATCTATATAAATATCTCAACTTCGTGATATTGTTAGCTATGCCATTTTGAAATGTAAACAAAATTGTGCATTGGTTTTTTATTATTACTATATAAATAATATTGGTTATTCTAATGTCAGTGCATTTTACTTCTAATATTGGCCAATATTGCATTTCTTTTTTGCAGGAGGAGAGATATAAACATATAATCTTTTCCTTTCATTATTGCTATTTGTTGTATATAATAACACCCAGTACATTACAGCTACCATTGCAGTTATCCTATTTGACTGCTAATATTGCATTTCTCAACCATCAGTACCCTTTATTTTTTCCAATATCACTTTGGTCATGGGCTGTATGACAGTGGAATTTCTAGTACTAGAAATTCCCCTGTCATACAGCCCACGATCAAAGTGGTATTGGAAAAAGAACGGGTACTGCCGGTTGAAAAATGCAATATTGGCAGTCAAATGGCAATGCAGTGCAATAAGATAACTGTGATGGTAGCTGTAATAGTAGCTGTAATGTACTGAGTGTTATTATATACAACAAACAGCAACGATGAAAGGAAAAGATTATATGTTTATATCTCTCCCCTGCAATAGGAGAAATGCAATATTATAAGTAAAAATGGCAAGCTGCTGTGTAATATACACAGTTTGAAAGTTGGTTGTGTTGAATGCAGAATGGTTTTGACAGCGATCTGTAACCATAATGAAGAAATGGGTCATGATCACAGAAACCATGGTTAAGTCAGGTGTGTGAGATTTAGAGTTATCTACACTAGCAGAAGGAGAAAATTCTCAGTTATTTTGCAAAAACATTTGATTGCAGCTTAATTGCAGCAGATTTTATGGTCAATAAACTGAATGCATGTTTACCATTGATGCGAAAACATAGTTCTGAGAAAACTGGTGTTAAAGTTTGAGAAACAAAAACCAATGCACAATTTTGTTTACATTTCAAAACCTCATAGCAAACAATATCAAGAAGTTGTGATATTTATCTAGATTTTTGTATTTATATGCAAAAAATTATGCTGAATTTAAAAACCTAGACAGATTTTAGTTGGTTGTCATAAAAATAGCTGTATATCTATAAGAAAGTGTAGGCCTATAACTTAATTTTGCAGATATTAAAAACGGCTTGATATTAAAAACACCATCGGTCACTATATACTTCGTTCTTATAAATTCATATGATTATTGTTATAATTATATCTTATAATAATCTTATAATAATCTTATTAAATCGAATAATTATTCTGATAATTAAATATCGTAATAATCTTATAAAAATCGTTAGAAAACTCGATGAGTACTCATAATCGTAAGTACTAATCGTAACTACACATTATAAGTGTCCAAAATGTCAGTTATCTTTAGAAACGGCAAAAAAGAAATGATTATTTTTCAGTACTTCTACATTAATTATAGAAACCTTCGGCAATTGGGCAATGCCATAGACTGGTGAAATGTGCATGTTTCTCTCGTGAAATGCGCACAACTTAATGGTTCTACTCTCTGTTGCACGGCTTTTCGGCGTTTTTTTGGCTGGTCTTAATTTTGATTAAGAAAGGCTTGTCAGGTTTTAATGGCGACTTTAGGTCAAATTAATCTGTTTAGTTATGTATTATCCGATCAGATGGGTAAGTTTTAGGATATTTTATACCCTTTTCAAAGACTTGGTAACATATTTAAATAGGTTTATATGTGTTTTGTATCGTTATTATACTTAAACGACTCCATCGAAACATAGTTAAATTTGTTGATGAGATTTTGGTACAAGGGTTTGCGACGGCCGTTGCTGAATAATTTACGCGAGTTGTGTGCACATATGCATTTATCATAAAGCTCCCAAACACTCGCTTTGCTCGTGTTTGGTCGTAGGAAAACCAGCGAGACTGATCATAGAAAGGAGAAAAGTTGTTGATCCAAACTAATAGTGCTGCAGTTTCTGTACAGCCCACAAATTAAAACGTCAAGTCAAGTTTTTCCTTTTTGTACACCTAAAGGGGGTATTTAGAAAGATCTTGGAGCGGATTAGGCAGTTCACGTGTATTTTACTGTTCTTATAATGTAAATTCTGTTACTGGAACGAATTATTTACGCTGTAGAAGCGGGTTTTGTATAGTGATAGCACACACAGTTATTTGTAGCATTTAACTAGTTCAATGTGGTGAGCTGCTATAGTCACCAAAACGCTCACCAAAACGCTGAGTTACATCAATGAGTCACAAAAACAAAAAAAAGGTTGGAATTTATTTAAAATAACAAGTTAGCGTTTGCACTAATAAAATATAGTGAATTAATCATTTACATGAATATATCACAACTAAGTTGTAATATATTGTAGGTTCAGCATGACCTACACAATGCCATACTGCGTTAGATCAATCTACATGCAAATCCTTGCAAGGTTGAAAGTATTGATTGTGTTTTTGCAACTTTTTCCTGCTAACGATGTTACACACAATTCTTAAACATCAAATTCTCGATGGCATAAACAAAGACTTCAAACTTACAGACAGAATTGTAGCTATAATTTCTTTTGTATCTCATATTCCTTTTATTGTTTCATGAACAAGGGAAATACCAGTTAACCAAAAGAGAAGAGTTATGCATGCACAGAATTAGTGACCTGGAAATACAAACTGCGGAAGCTAAATTAGGAAAAAAACTAATAACAGGTTAGTTGAGTTGTTAGAGTTCTTATTCTTACTCTTATGAATTTTGGCTAATGAAAGTTTGTTTTATACAAATGTATTTATCTTTGCCAAGAGTTGCAATAACTTCAATATTTGGGGAGTTATAAACCCTACCAATTTCTCTATTGATCACTTTGATATATCGTTCACAAACTATGTTCACATAGTTTTACATAGCTTTATTCATCTATTACGATTTGTTTAATGAAAATATGAAGCTATGATTTTTCCAGTTTCTTACATCAAGAACATTCTAGAAGATCTGCACCAGAATACTGTTATGACCATTTATGAACATCTTAGAAGTTGTGATGATGATCGTGTGTACGCTCAACTTCAGCCAAAAGATATTAAAGATCTCTTTTTCAACATCAAATCTACAATTGGATGCAGCTTTAGTGCAGAGATCAACACTTTTGCAACGGGTACTACTTTTCATGGCTATAAACTAGCTTAACTATTTCGCTACCATAAGCCGATGTCTTGGCTTTTGTGGTAATAAAAGTACAGACCGTAAGCCGATGTATCGGCTTGTCAATAGGGATTCATTTTTCTTTTTATTACGAAGCCTACATATTAGCTAGATCGTTCAAATGTTGTTTCCAATGAAACGACCTTGTTGCCAATCACGTGCTACCAATCGAAAATCTTTTTGCTAAGCATTTCCATTTCTAATTATCTTTCAAAAAGGAAAAACCAGATTGCTATCGTCATGACAATAAGAAATTCACCGAGTTTCAATGCAAAGGAAACGTCAGAAATTTTGCGAGAGTGGGATTCACTAAACAATTTTATACTCATCTCTTAGCGAAATTTGTTCTAAATAAAGCGCATTTTACAGTAAAACAATATCTGCATTGATTCTCGAGATACTGCATAAATAATAGCAGTACATCGATTTTTCGAAAATCAATTTGAATTAATTTGGTCAGAATAGCGAATTTAGCGCATTTAATAAAAGTTTTTATTTTAGAATAAATGCTTTTAATTAAAACTTTTTTTGTTGCAATTTCAACACAAAATAACTTATTACTTGAAAGGTGCCTAACCCGTCGACTAATGATTTTACCTAGAGCATTTTTTGTACTCAAGGCGTACACAATGTCAAAATTGTCCTGCATTGCCATTGTGCCTGATTTTATTGCAATCAAATATAATAAATATAGTGTACAGCTTTAGATACTAGATGATAAAATAATACAATGATTGCGTAGATAGGAGCAAATTCTACATACATGTATCTAGGTTACTATACATTGGTATGAATAATCTTTTATGTTAGCGATCTTTACTATAGACAGGTTGAAAAAACAATTACCAATATATCAGGTACTAGCAAAGATAGACCAATTTCCTTTTAAATCAAAAAGAATAAAATACTACGTCATGCATTGATTTTGTCTACTGGGTAGGAAACGTACCTTGGCCACCCATTGTGTCAATCAATTGTTGTTAGGAAAAGAAAAGTGGTCTTTGAAGGAGCAGGTGTTTATCATGAGAATCAAGGAATTGGAGCAGAAACTGAGCAATCTACAGCAACAGATGCAATCGCGACCAGGTTGTTTATGTAGTAGTAACCATAGAAACTGTTTATATAAAAACATCATTACATAATTAAAAAGATCAGTCTTTGTTATGTTGTGTTCATGCTGCTTCTAGTGCACATTGCCCAGAAATTCTCATTTTTTTTAAAGCAGAAAATAGTTTATTCCTTTAGGCTTTTAAAGGTTAACTGACAGTATTTTAAAATTACATCTAGTTGAACCAGTATAATCACGATACTTAATTTGTCAGTAATGATTTTGATGTAAGAAGAAGAAAAATAGTTTTGGAGGCAAAATACTGCGATGAAAGCTAGCTGTGACAACGATGCCAATTTGTTTAGCAAACCACTGACGTTTGATATGCAATACCAAAGCTGATAATTAGCCAATGCGTGAACACGAGACAAAACACTTCTTTTAGCTGCCGTTTTAATACGTTTCTTCGATCTAGTCACAATGCTATGTGTTTTATTTATCCAACTTGGCAGATAATTATAACGCAAGGTCAAAGAGATTCTGCAATTACCAAAACACCTGCGTCGTATTTATAGGTCCTGCATTAACGTTGAGCAGTGGTTATAGAATTACTCTAATCAGCTTGTGCATCCATCTTGTGGTGTGTGCTAGTGAGAAATTCTTTCTTCATGCTAGGTGAAACTTGAAGACAATTGTTCATATGCTCGCTATTCTTGGAAAACATATGTCTCAAACCGTGTTAGCGCATGCTCTGCTTTTATGAATAAGGAATTTGAATTCACAATTTTTTGAATTTCTAGATAAGAATGAACGCTTTGAATATATGTATACAAACTTGTCTTTCTGTTAATTCTCATGATCTGAGAATGTTGATTAAACCTGGTAATTAGTCAAAATTACACAAAAATATTATTTAGGCCTCAATCTGTAATGTTATCTATTATTGTTGTTAATACGATATAAATTGTGTGGTCAGTTAACCTTTAAACCATAACTGTATCGTAAAACTTTTATCGTATTTTGTAAGTAAATCAGACACGCTGATTCCGATTTTGTACTCAAAATAAAAATTGGTCCACTAACCTTCAAAGTCATTAAGGCTTTTTTAAAGGTTTAAATATCCGTCTCTAAAACAACACAATCGGCATAACAAGCTCCGCCCATAAATATGTGACAAAACCTAGCTTTTTTAGAAACGGAAGTTAGGGATGTTTAGCCCGATTTAGAATAATAGAGATGGATGTCTTAAGCCCATTATTAACTAAATCCATTCAGTAAAATAATCTCAGTCTTTTATGAAAGGTAAAGAAACTATTTAAAATTGCTCGTAGCTTGTTACATGATGTTTAAATGAGCTGAATGCCGAGAAAAATGAGCTCAAAAAAGCGCGATTTTATCACAAGCTAGCGTTGTTATCGCGCTTTTTTGAGCTCATTTTTAAATATGCAATGTTAAATAGCTTATTTATCTTTCCGAAAAGACTAAGATTATTTTTAAGACTGAATTTAGATAATAATGGATTTTAAAACACCCATCTATTATTCTAGATCGGTCTAAACATTCCTTAATTCAGTTCCTTAGAAGCTAGGTTACGTCACGTGTTTATGGGCGGAGCTTGTTTTGCTGATCGTGTTGTTTTCGAGAACGATATTAAAACTCTGTAAAAAAGCCTTCAGTACTCTGAAATTTAGTGGACCAATCATTATTTCGAGTACAAAATCGGAATCAGCATGTCTGATTTACCTAGCAAATACGATAAAAATTGTATGTGACAGTTATGGTTTAATACCTTTGTAAATAAAATACCATTGCTAGTGCAGGCATACCTCAACATACCACTGCATCAAAATGCGAGAAATTTGAGATACTAGCATAATTTGACTATGTTTTGCCTTGAGATCCGAGACAAATTTGAGAAATGAGCATACGAGTCAGCTCGAGACGTCAGTATTCGAGATGCCATTTTCAGCTCAACATCGATTGGTCTTTCGTTATATCAGTTTGAAAATGTTTTGAAAGTCTCTTAAAAGTGGCAGTATAAGCGAGGGGAAAAGTGGCAGTAAAAGCGAGGAGAAAAGTGGCAGTAAAAGCGAGGAGAAAAGTGGTAGTAAAAGCGAGGAAAAAAGTGGCAGTAAAAGCGAGGGGAAAAGTGGCAGTAAAAGCGAGGAGAAAAGTGGCAGTAAAAGCGAGGAGAAAAGTGGTAGTAAAAGCGAGGAAAAAAGTGGTAGTAAAAGCGAGGAGAAAAGTGGTAGTAAAAGCGAGGAAAAAAGTGGTAGTAAAAGCGAGGAGAAAAGTGGCAGTAAAAGCGAGGAGAAAAGTGGTAGTAAAAGCGAGGAGAAAAGTGGCAGTAAAAGCGAGGAAAAAAGTGGCAGTAAAAGCGAGGAGAAAAGTGGTAGTAAAAGCGAGGAAAAAAGTGGTAGTAAAAGCGAGGAGAAAAGTGGTAGTAAAAGCGAGGAGAAAAGTGGTAGTAAAAGCGAGGAGAAAAGTGGTAGTAAAAGCAAGGAGAAAAGTGGTAGTAAAAGCGAGGAAAAAAGTGGTAGTAAAAGCGAGGAGAAAAGTGGTAGTAAAAGCGAGGAGAAAAGTGGTAGTAAAAGCGAGGAGAAAAGTGGCAGTAAAAGCGAGGAGAAAAGTGGTAGTAAAAGCGAGGAAAAAAGTGGTAGTGAAAGCGAGGAGAAAAGTGGTAGTAAAAGCGAGGAGAAAAGTGGTAGTAAAAGCGAGGAAAAAAGTGGCAGTAAAAGCGAGGAAAAAAGTGGTAGTAAAAGCGAGGAAAAAAGTGGCAGTAAAAGCGAGGAGAAAAGCGCAGACAGGAAAAAGACTATAAAAAACTAAACATGAAGACAAAAATAGAATTAAATTTAGCGTTGGATTGGAATTTACTTTTAAATGTGTGTGCTAAATCCATGTTAGCTAAATTCATTTCAAGTTGAAATTTAAAGTTTCAATTAGATGTATGTTACGTAGCGCCACAAAAGTATAGCGTACCGAACCTGCTGCCATCAACCTTCTCTCACATCTCTGCTACTGTCTGTCTTGAAGGGAGAAACTCCATACAATATGGTACATAGTAATGTTACATTTTATTGCAGAGTATAACCATTAGATGGGTATTTGTTACTTTGTGAGTGAAGGTAGTGAATTACAGCGTTTAAACGCTTGTTTTTGCATCATAACATCTTGTTTCTAAATGGTTTTTGTCAGACGATGGGAACGGAATAAGTTGTATTTAGTTAGCCTATATAAAGAATTTTGGCATATAAGCTTGCTCCCGGAAGGCATTAAGCTCGTATGACGAGGTACAACTGTAAAGCTGTTTACAGACATATTATCATGGATCATAACTTTATTTACAGAAATTGAACACGCCATCATTAAAAATTTAGATAGGCTTTCATAACCTTTAGTACAACAGTCCTTTTTAAAACTTTTTAGAAGAAACAAGACCTGGTGCTAAAATGGTGTTGATACAGTTTATTTATGAAAATTATGATGTAAAAGGTAAAAATAAGTTATACATGTGTTATTTTTCAACTTTTTTGTAGTTTTCATTTGTTTTTTAAAAAAAATTTTGCTAGTTTAAAGTAGGCTAAAAATGAAATTATTTAAAATGGGTTTGAAATGCCTGTATAAAATATGTATCTTTGTATAATGTTATTTCCAAAGAGCAAAATGTGGAGAATGCTGACATTGAGGAAAGAACGCGAGCACCCAGTTGTTCAGGAAATGTAGACCTTGCCAAGATAAAAGAAAGAAGGCGGATATCCAGTAGATCAACTCAAGACGTAAGTATATAGACAGCTCAGAAGTATCATACCATCATAGTTATTCAGCTCTTTGGGTTTGATAGATTCAGCAGAAGAGATTCTGTTTTTTGAAATAAACTAATGTAGCTTATACAACCCTTTGATGTGACAGAAATCGCATGTTTTTACCAATGACACTTTGTTGGCGAATTAGGGTGAACTTGGCTAGTAAGGGTTCGTGAAAATGGCAGCAAATCGACATGATTTACATGTAGTTAATCATTTTGCCCAACAAATTTAGACTTGAATGTTCCAATTTCAAGGCTTTTTGCAACATCAAGCTAAAAATATTGCTATATTGAACAAACAATTCAAATCAATCCGCATTCATGTAGGGCTGAATAAAAAAGGCCCACTCGAGATAATTTTTTATGGTCACCTATTGCTTCTATTACTGACTTGACTGTTTTAAGTTTTAGTCTATTTTATAAAACAACTTTTTTTAAATATCACCATGCCATGTTGACACTTTTTGAGAATTGATTGGGTTCATTGGAAATAACATTCATTCATGCATTGAAGTCTTTTGTTTTCTACTTTGTAGGATGAAGTCTCAACAATTATTGTGAGGGAAACAAGGCGAGACCTGCTTGAGCGTCCTTGGTAAGTTCCTTCCTTATTTTTAATAGAATATGCTTTTGTACTGAAGTCAAAATAGGTATCTATGAACCTTGACATATCCATGGATAGCTATAGACTCCATGGACTCCAGGTTGGTATATGGTGAGTCCATATCCATGGGCTCACTATGTACCAACCTGGATCTCAAATATTGCAATTTTTTAGAAATAGGCAGAGTAGCCTTTATTTGACCATTGATATTGTCTATTATTTAACTCTTTCTCTGCCGCAAGCCGGTGTATCGGCTTTTGCATTAATATAAGTACAGACCATAAGCCGATGTATCTGCTTATCAATACAGTTTCACTTTTCTTTTCATTACGAAGCCTACACATTAGCTAAACTAATCAAATTTTGTCTCCAGCGAAACAACCTTGTTGCCAATCTTGTGCAACCAATATAAAAAATTTTGACTCAGTAATTCGATTTCTAACTATTTTTCAAAACGGTAAAACCAGATCGTTATCGTCATGGCAATAAAAAACACACTGCGTTAGTTCACGCAAATAAAGCATCGGAAAAATTGCAAGAGTGAGATTTACGAAACAATTTTTTCTAATATGATGAATTTTACAGTTAAACGATATCTGTTTTTATTCTCGAGATATTGCTTAAATACTAGCGGTATATTGGTTTTTCGAAAATCCGTTTGAGTTAATTTGGGCAGAATAATGGTTCGGTCCAAATTTAATGCGGTAGCGAAAGAGTTAAGAGTTTTTCAGAACTAAAACAGTTCACTTGATTGGACATTGGGAAGGAAAAATTTAAATTGTGTTGTGTATATGTGTTTGCATAAAGATGGTAATTATTGTAATTAACATAGTTGTTGGAATTCAGTCCTTTCTCTGTGCTTCAGTGAATTCAGCGCTTTTTGCAATGTTTTTTCTCTTATTATTACTCGCCTTCACCTCTAGCTGATTTTCATACATATTTGTCATTCTATCTAGTTTGCAAAAACTCATCACTTTCTGTTCAAATATTATCATATCAATTAAAAACAACTCACAAGATAAACAAGCATAGCTAACGGTTGAGATGATTTTTAAACATAATCTGTGGCTCTTACTTGAGTTGTATCTTGCAACATCTAATAAAATAGGTGTCCCTGTCACTGTTTATACATTTTGTATGTAAAATAATTTATCTGACTTATGAGAATTGTTTTAGCAAAGTCAGCAAAGTATGACTTGAAATTAATAATTTTTTCCAAACATTGGTGTAAAACTTTGCAGTACTGTGAGAACAGCTCTCACCTCTAGTGGTGAGTCATTGAACAGTCTAGGATAAACACTCGTTAATTTGCCGTCCGTTCAGTTGCACCCCAGTCTATTCCATGGCGTACCCGCAATGATCTCTCTCTTGACCTTGACATACTATTACACCTCCTTTCCAAGCACATATACTCCCAACAGGTGCTATCATGCATCAAGTTAGAAGCAACAACAAAGTTCCATATAGCAAATATACTTGTCTCCAAAATAAAACTTGTCGGTGAAACATAAGAAAGTGAGAAAACAAGACACGAACAAGAAAAGGTCTAAAAAGAGGACATAAAGTGCATTACTACAGAGATACCATATTTTTTATATGAGACGTATAACCCTCAAAATTTTTGCCTTTCATTTTTGGAGTGTGGCTGCGATAGGGTGTAGACCATCCATAAGCATTTGATCTTAAAATAAATATCAATTTCTGTATAACACTAGAATTACCCAACACCACAGTCATCTATAACAGAAATGTCAATGGTACAGAAATAAATATCACTACTGGTTAGCAAGGGTATCAGAAATGACTTACCATTACAAATCTAGTCTATGGGGAGGTTGACTTGTTCACCCAGCTCTAGAGTTTTATAGGGCATTGTTGTCATTTTTGTTTTCCCATTTGCTGTCACAACCAATAATGTAGGAGGAAATGCTAACACACCTCTGGTCGCTGTTGCAACTGGCGATGTGAGTGGTGCTGACCACCGACCATTGATGATGATGCTAGTGCCCCTCTGGTTGCAATCGCAACTGACAATGAAATTGGTGCTGCCACACTTTACATTTTGATGGTGCTGACACACCAGTAGATGACAGTGCTGGCACACTCTTAATGACACATTGGTGGGTATTAGTACTGACACAAGATTGATTGCTGTCACAACTGTTGAGTGAAATGGAAGCGTAAACTCACTACCCGTGGCAGGTGCTGACACACCAGGCTCCGTAGTGCCACTACAATCCTTGTGACGATCACTTACTTTGAATATCTGAGCTCGGTTTCTCCGAAGAATGATTCCATCTTTCTCTACTAGAACTTTTCTTCCATTTGACCCAACGATTGTGGCCATTTGTGGCTTCCTCTTTTCCCCTTCAACAATCTTTACTGGTTTAAGCAAATGTATTGGACTCCTGTCATGAGCGCGATGGCGACTATTACAGTTGTGTGCCTGGCGAGCTTTGAAAACTGTATCTCTACGAAAAAAACTTCTGCTTGTCAACAGAACGGTTGTTAGAGTTGCTCATCGAGTTAAGATCGCAGTTAAACATCAGTAGAGCTGGAGAATACTCAGGCGCTATAGGACTTTGCCGGTAATTACACAAAGCTGTTTGCAAATTAAAGTTTTTGTCCAATAAACTCTTGATAGTCTGTACAGCCCGTTCTGCTTCTCCATTGCTTTGTGGCTACCTTGGCGCAGACGTGACATGTTCAATATCCCCAAATTTAAGAAATCTTTGGAATTCATTTCCTTTGAAGTAACCTGCGTTATCAGTCACCAATGTGTGCAGAATTCTTAGCAAGCATATGACATTATGCAGCACTGTCCAAAAATTTTTTGCTTCAGAAGTTTCACTTTCTCTGCAGCAATGTATCGACTGTAGTAGTCAACTAATACCAAATAACTTTGTCTTTCTTGCACACATCCGCTGCTATCCTCCACCAAGAGCATCCTGGTAGGGGTGTCTGACACAGCGGCTCCTTAGGGATTAGTCTCAACTCAATATATTTTAGGCAGCTTTTCACTTGTTCCCGAATAACTGTTGTCATTCCTGGCCACCACACGGCCTCTTTAGCTCGACTAAAACATTTGGTCTCTCGTTGGTGGCCGCGATGTTTGTCTTCTAAGATTCTTTGCCCCTCTGATGATGGTATGAACACTTTATCACCTTTGTACACTATACCCTCAATGGTTGTCAGGTATTTTTTGCTATAGATTTTTGGTAAATCTGGACACACTTTGTGAAAGGCTGGCCAACCATTGGTGATGTACTGAAGCTGCTCTACCCTCCTTGTCATTTAACGTTGACGCCTGTAAATTGGCTAATCTTGCATGAGAAATTGAAAGCACCTTTACCATCTCATTCACAATGGGATTGTTCTCATCCATTGTATAACCCGGCAGGGGTTAGCATGACAGGGCATCCGCCAAAACCAGTTTCTGACCAGGCGTGTATGAAATATCGTAATCGTATGCCATTAGTTTTAGATGAAAACCCTGAACTCGAATCGGTAAACTTGAATCGGTAGACAGGTTAATTCCTTTTTCTCCAGAATTGAAATGAGCGGTTTGTGGTCGGTTTTGATGTAAAACTTTCTTCCTGCCAGATAAAAGTCGAATTTTTCACATTCCCAAGTGATTGCGAGCGCTTCCTTCTCTATCTGGGCATATTTGGTATCAGCGGGAGTCATGGTTCGAGGCGCGTAAGCTACAGGTCTCCAGGCATCTCCAACCCTCTGCATTATGACACCACCAAGGCCATAGGACAAGGCATCCGTGCTTACCATTGTTTCTGCCTCCAGTCTATAAGGTGTGAGGGTGACTGATGATGCCAGTTTTTCCTTTAGTCTTGCCAACTGCTTTGCCTGATCTGCATCCCAAATCCACTCTTTATCGGTCAGAAGCAATTCTCTCATGGCAAACGTGTCATTTGCTAATGAAATAGAGAACTTCCCAATTTTATAATTGAAAATACCAAAGAATCGCCTTAGTTCTTTTCTGTTCCTTGGTGCCGAGTAATTTTTGTAAAGCTGCCGTCTTTTCAGGGTCTACATCTATCCCATGTTCATCAATAGCGTGTCCAAGAAACTTGACACTCCGCTTGCTGAATTCACATTTGTCTGAGCTCAGCATAATTCAAGCGGCCTGCAACTTCACCAATACATTTTTCAGTATCATGTCATGTTCTTTGGTTGGAGCATGCACTAAAATGTCATTCATTTGGCAGATGATGTTCTAAAAACCCATAAATGTTTTTTGCAACTCCCTTTGAAAAATCTCTGGGACTGATAACTTTCCGATGGGCAAGCGTTTACAAAAATATCTACCAAATAGCGTGGTGAATGTGGTTACTTTTTGGCACGTAATATTTAGATTCATTTGCCAGTACCAGCTGTTTGCATTCATCGTGCTAAAGTATTTTGCATTCCCTAAGTTGCTGAGTGTGTCTTCCATAGTGAGAAGTTAGTGGAATTCCCAAAGTACAGATTGGTTCAGTTTGGTGAAATCAATACAGACCCGGATTTTTCCATTTTTTTGGGATCACAATACAAGGTGTGCACCATTATGTGGGAGTTTCAACTTTTTCGATATCTCTTAGTCTTCATTTGCTGTATTTCCTGACGCAATGGCTCCTTTCTTGCTGCAGCTACTCTTCATGGCACAGCTTGAGCGAACAGTTCAGCATCCTTTTTAATGTATTGTTTACTGAGGTTTCCATAGTATCCAGTTTACTAAGCAATTTTGGATATCTCTTGATTCATCCATCAGTTAAGATCTCATCAATAAACTCTATCATTCGTAATTCTGATATAGCCAGTTTACTAACTATTCAATAATGTAGCTGTTTTCTACTGTTTTTCTGGATTTATACTTTAGTGGTATCTGGGCAGGTTCGCATACATTCAACTCATGGCTACCTGCTGCTCTCAGCTTCTTGGTTGCCTTCTGAAGTGACACTCCTAACTTTCTAGATCATGTCACCGGGAGAGCTGACCCAGAGGCCTCTGTGTCAACTTTAAAACATATTTTGGTGTCATTTGAGCTCAGGTCGCAATACCATGTTTTTCAGGTTTCATGTATGCTTGCGAGTGTATGCCCATTAAATCCATATAGTCAGAAAGATTCGGACCCCAAAAGTAAGCCATCGGCAAGTTCTGACACAATGCTCTGCTCTGATACAGCCTCATTCACCGGCTTAACTGCCGGCTTCTTGCATTTTGTAGACAATATATATATATATATATATATATATATATATATATATATTCATTTTCTTTAGTACATTTCTCCACTAACCCTGCATAGCTATTAATTCTGACACCATGTGATAATATGCAGTAGTGTCTGAACAACTCTCACCTCTAGTTGTGAGTCGTTGAGCAGTCAAGGATAAACATGCATTGATTTGCCGTTCGTTCAGTTGCGCTGTAGTCTATTCAATGGCATTCCTGCGATGATCACTGTCTTGACCTTGACATACTATCACAATAGGTTGGTAAAAACCAATTTTTGTAAAACATCGGTTTATACAAATCAATATGTGCAACTTTTTCAATTGAATTTTTGCAATTGCATACGAAATATTGTTACACCACATTGCAAATGTGTCATTAAGCAAATGTTCATTTACAAATAAAAATAGTAATCTTCCTAGCCATCTGTTGACATTATGTTTGAGATTATCTACATGTTTTACCTTATCCACGTCAAGCTAATTTGGTGTTCAATAATTACAATGCATTGATTATTGTTTACTGTATAATATTTTATGAGCGTACTCTTTTCTGTTAGCATCTTGGTTTAGAGATTACAATATAAAAGCCGGGTTCGTTTACCGGTCGCCATACTTGCAACTACGATTAATCCTCTCTGTCTCCAAACTATAAAAACAAGTACTTTAACCAATCATAACAATCATCCAACTAATGAGATGTCAAGTTCAAACTTTGGTAAACCATCTAAATTATTATTATTAATAATTACCTCTCTTTTGAAGTTTTTGGGGCACAATCTTGTAGGAGATATCCAATAAATTTATGCGTTGTTATCTTTTTTATATCAAACAGGTTTGTTGGATTGTGCAGCATCGAACAAGCAACTTCGATGCTCAAAATGCACAAAGAATTGCATGGTTTATTTATTGTGAGAGAATTGAGGAACTCACCTGGAACATACGCTGTTGATGTCAAGCAAGTTTTACATACTGCTTTATTTTCTTTCAAAGTAATCCTGATGCATGTACCTTCTTAAAGTTTTGTAAGAATTTAAAGTGACTGACTCGATGAACATAGATAAGTTTTATAGTTATGCAAAGTTCAGTTTGTTGCTGAGTACTCTTTAAAGGTTGACTTGCAACAAAATTCACCTTACAGTTATTTGGTATCAAAAGATTCACCATTTCTTACTCTGTTGTGTTGTAGGTGACAAATGTGTGGAAATGTGATTACAAGCTCTTAAAAGCTCAAAAACGAAAGCCGCCATAGATTGGAATTTGTTTATTTCTCTGGCGTATTCATTACAGTTTGGTTATCATCTTGTCACGTGATGTTTTCACATGAATTGAAAGGCCAATAAAAAGCTCAATATAAAACTTATTGTAGCACTAGTTTATGACAAACATTTCGGGTTTTACCGAAGACCCCTTATCAAATATAGATGCTTGCAACTTTACAGTTTTGTTTCGGCATTATCTAATCGTCAAGTCGTAATCTGATCATGTGACCCAATACTTTGCAAATAATTTTTGCAGCATTTTTCCATTATCACAGGTGACCAACAGGCTCGTCAGGATTATCAGACAATGATATGTACTCCTTCGAGGTAAGGTTAAAAAATTAAATGAATTTTTACGGTAAGTTATAAGATATCACTGCTAAAAGTGACAGCATTACAATGACGATAAAACAGGCGCGTAACAACAATAGACATGGTTTTATTAAATGCGAGAAGTATATTTGTGAAAATATTTCGACGAATAAGGTTGCATGAAAGTATAAACAGAAACCATCCTGTAACAGCTACGTCCCATTTGAACCGTTTTGGAAAGAGAATCCAAACTACGGCGGTCTAGTGTGGCTGTGATTAACTGCTCATGTTTTAGCTTTGAAGAGCTTGTAATCACATTCCCATATATTTTGCACCTACAACACAACAGAGTAAGACATGGTGAATTTTTTCATATCAAATAACTGTAATGTGAATTTTGTTGCAAGTCAACCTTTAACGCTGTAGTTATTTATGTACTAGTTAGACTGAGGGTATTGACGATCACTGTTTGAGGGCATTTAGACCAGAGTCACATGAATAGAGTGTTATTCAACTATGAACTGGATAGAATTATTGCTACAGATTTGTTTGAGGATGTACTCTTTGGCGATTGTTCATGATGTTTTGGTGAATTGGTAGTCGATATGCCTTTGCGTTATAGAATCTAGGATAAAATTTTGAATATTAGTTGATTGACAGGCTTTTGTAAAGCATTGTGCATTTGATTTTGTTGGCATTTATATTAATTTTTTTATATGGATCCAAACTTACATCTGGCGCTGTGAATGGGAAAAATACCTGTGAATAATGTTATCATTTAGATATTGACTAATTATTTCCCATACTAACTTTACATGAAAATTGCTTGAAACTTGATGGGTTATCAATCGTTTCAGTAATGCTTTAACTATTCGTAAACACTGCTTCAGCCTAATTGAATAATCATTTTCTATTCCAAAATTGCAGTGAGAAGGGCGTACCTTATACTATGGTAATAATGAAGAGAAAAAATGCTTACTCTATCGATAATGGACAAACAGAGTTCAGTTCTATTTCGGTAAGTACTCCAAAAGATTATAAAACTCATGGTTGAAGCTTTTGGCAACTCTGCTAGGCAATAGCAATAAAGGTTGCAGATAATCCCTGATCTGTCTGTATGTGGTACCATCGGATACAAAAGAACAACTTTTATCCATGAGACTTCAGCTAAAATGTATTATTGCAGCAAAGTTAGCTGATGAAACACAATTCCAAATATCTGAGAAAAACAACCACATTTTTATCACTTCTAAAGCAACCTGCACAAGTTACCTTAATCAACAAGCAAAAGAAGGTTGAAGTCGTTGAAGAAGAGAAAAAAAAAGATTAATTAACTTTGCTTAGAGCTGGCTGAGTAAGCGTGTGACCTTAAAACAATTTCTGAATGTTTTTTATTGTTATATCCTTTGAAAAAATTTGCAAGTTATCATGGCTAACAATAATTGACAGGTCATCATTGCAACAAAGAACGGATAAATCGTTGGGTCTCACTTAGTAAGTCCATCAAAAAAGATACAGGGCTGTACAACTACATTCGTAGGGCAGGTCCTACTGCAGTGACATAGGGCGGGTCCTAGGGATAGGTCCTAGGGTGACCTAGGAATTCAGGGCAAAATCACCGCAAAGTTTTAATTGAAGGCGGTAAAACTTAAAGCCTTAGCACTGAAGTCATTGAAACTGGTGAGTTCAATAAAATCAATAAACTAAACAGAGTGAAACTTGCAAACAAGAATGGTCAATGGTAGATAACATCTCATCACAGGCTGTTTCAGATGTTGGAACCGTTTACATGTGATTGAAATTGTACTGTGCACGACATTTAGTTATGGTTTTACTTATCTAAATTAAAGTGACTGTTGTGGTTCCATTGGATTGCAATACAAATAATTCTGATAAAACACAATCTACCATCAGAACATAATTTTTCATAGCCTAGCTTGAAAAGGGAGAATAGATGAATCAAGTGTTGTACATGGCATATGCCAAATAATAAACCAAGTCGAATAAAGTAGTCATGCAATGTAAGAATAAAAATAGTTAGCTTATTGAGCATATATACATATATATAGTATATATATACATATATATATAGTATATATATAGTATATATATAGTATATATAGTATACATATATATATAGTATATGTATAGTATAGATATACATATAGATAGTATATATATAGTATATATATATATATATAGTTTACATATATATATATAGTATATATATAGTATATACTAGCTGTACCACCCGGCATTGCCTGGGTAATAAAAAGTCTTTGAACAGAAACTTGATTTGTCCTTAACATATAACAACATTTACCATTCTAACTTTCAAACTACATATCATGAGAGAAGTGTTTTTTTAGTTGAGATAAATTAGGAGAGAAAATAGAAACAACTGTAAAAGTTTTCAAACTTTGTCAAACAACTATAACTTTCAAACTTTATATCACGAGGGAATGGTTTTGTGCAGAACAGGTTCTTTTCTTTGGAGGTATTAGACAATGTGTGACTTCGGAAAATACATGTATTTAACAGATTAGTAAAATAAATATGACAGAACATGGTAGTATTTTGTGGTTGAAATTTTATTAGAACGATGTCCGTCAAAAATGGTTAAATGAAAAATCAACATTAATAACACAGGTTAGAAACTAACTTAGTAATAATAGGTAAAAGTGATAGGACAATGAATAATGGTTAAACTTCAAACAGATAGTAAACTCAAATTATCTACTATATAAACGGCAATCATTGTCTGTGTGTGTGAGTGATTGATTGATTGATTGTCCGCCTTATAGAGTACCGTACTTTTCCGACTATTAGCCGCTACTAGGTATCTAGGGCGCGTTAACGGGATTCTCCGGTTAGTACACGCCTCTACTATACATAACCTACGGTATTCATAGTTTTACACAGAGCACGCCATATCTGGTTAGCGTGCCTCTTTACGGCGCCCAACGACATTGGCGCGTTCGGAACAGCTAAATTGCGGCCGTGCGAGAAAGCACCGTTCTGAGTTCGGCAGCCTATACAGCTATACAAATGTACTAATCATTAAATAAAATAGATTAATGAATAGTAATTTACATGCGATTAATATTTACTGCCAACAAGTAATGAGAAGGTCACACGAATGTTGATTTCTTGCGGTCACGGGAAAACGCAGTTCTCACCTACTACATTTCTACATAAAAAGGTAGGCATTTCTTAATCAATGTTGTATTGTCTATGAATTGCCACACTTCCACTACATAAACCTTTCACTTGCGTCCGTGTACAAATTTAGCTATCGGCCTACTGCCAGCCATTTTGCCGATATTGCTTAATATGTATACGATATTTTTTTCAATTTCAAACTCCATCTATACTGTTTGTTTTGGTTATATATTTTATTTTGCCAACATTTTAACAAGCACTGCTATACAAAAAATCGTTGTATCTATTTTTTGTGCATTTTAATTATCTGTCATGTGTCATCAACATAAGTAGTTATTTGTTTTTTTAACTCGGACGCATTTAATGAACTCGCACAAAAAATCTTCGCTTTAAGTTAGACATTCTCGAAGGAAGATTTAAAATTAAATTTTAGGCTAATTTTATAGAGAAATCTTTGGACAACACTGTCACTACTATAAAAGTCTTAAAGACCGATGGTTATGTTATCAACGAATAATAAAATTCAATTACTAGCAATCGCTGGTTAAATTGCAAAATGTGTCTACGGCGGTCGACCATAGAAAACGCATAAATGAGTCTACTTCAGTGAAAGGGTTGGAAACGTTGGATTTGCCACTGTTTGTGATAGTAAACATGTTCACTTCGTTCTGAGTTACTTTTATTCTTTTCCAGCTATGAGTTCTACAGCTACTACAGAACTTGCACGGGTACTGCTACTGCGTTTTACCTACTAAATTTCTACATCGAAAAGGTTAGTATTGTTGTATGTTATTGCTATTTACTATGTTATTGCTATTACTGCTATTGCTATTTTAATTATATGTGTAATCACAAAAATCTGAATCAGCTATGTCATCAACATAAGTAATTGTTTTCTAACTCGATGGCATTTTCAAAACTTACACAAAAATGGTTGTTTTAACCACTTCGGGTACAATTGCATAATCCAATTTCGCGTTCAGGTACAATTAAATCATGATGCTCTACAGATTATGACATGGGTCAACAAAAGTCATTTTAACCGTAGAAGCACTCACATTTTTACATAGAACACCTATACTCTTGGAAAGCAAAGAAAATTCTGTATCTGATCGTATTATCTTTATTTCAAAAATTAAAAATAATTAATATTGAAAGTAGCATGAAATAGCGGTTTTATTAAAATTCGTGTTCTACGAACATTTTCAACTAATAAGGGTAGCATGAAAATGTATAAAACTATATATAATAACAAACGAATAAAACATACTGTGTATACAATGCAATCTACAGTCTCTTCCATAGGTGTTAACTTATCTTCGGCACCACTCTACTGGAAGTCTGCCATTTCTATCGCTGAATTGAAGCCTATACGCATCAACTACTAACTACTACGGCATCAACTACTTAACTACTACGCGTTGTTACTAACTGATCGAGATGTTGAACTTCGAACCCAAATTACTCGAAATTCTTTCATTTGACCATAGCTGTTTGACCAGTCCGATGTCTGCAAACATGTCTGAAGGTCATGCTTAGCTTTGTAGATAGAGTGTAACTGTAAGCAGGCTCTAAATATAGATGAATGAGTAATGCAACTACGCAAAGCCTAAAAACTGGCTAATGAACTTGAGAAGAATATACTCAAAGCCGCTATAGCGGTGCATGCACCCGAAGTGGTTAAGTTGGAATTCTCAAACAAAGATTTAAAATTAAATTTTAGGCTAATTTTATAGAGAAATCTTTGGACAACATTGTCACTTCATACAAGTTTTAAAAATCGTTGGTTATGTTACCAACGAATAATAAAATTCAGTTACTAGCAATTGCTGGGAAAGTCGCAAAAATGTGTCTATGGCGGTCGACCATAGAAAACGCATGAGGGAGTCTACTTCAGTGAAAAGGTTGAAAACGTTGGATTTGCCACTGTTTGTGATAATAAACATGTTCATTTCCTTCCGCAGCTGAGTTACCTTTACTTTTTTTTCAGCTACGAGAACTACAGAAACTACAGAACTTGCACGGGCACTCCGAGCCTGGCGATAGGCAGCGGTGAGAAGAAAGCGAGCAGCGTATATTACAAAAAGCACACCATCTCATTCGATGTTAGAAATGCTTGAAGCAGTACAATGCCTTCCAAAAAGCCTATTGCCCAAACGCAAAAACAGATTGATTCCCGTAGAGAGAGATCGAATTTGCGAAGCAGCAGCAAGACGAGCAGAAACTGCAGAGCAAACGCAGCTACGCCCACAACGAAACGGAACTGCTGCTGCAGCTGCTAGAAGAGCAGAAACCGCCAAACAAACACGGGTACATCGAGAGCCGGCCAGAATAGATGCTGCAGCCGCTAGAAGTGCAGAGACTACTAGACCGACCCCAGCAGTAACTCAAACGGCTCAGAGCAGCCGCTACATCGGCCAGACGTGCAGAAACCTCCGAGCGAATGCAGCGGCGACAAGAACATGATGCACTAGCTACAACAGCTGCTCACCGAGCTGAATTTTCGGAGCGGATGAAACGGCGACAACAGCGAGATGCACTAACTACAGCAGCTGCTACCAGGCGCCATGTATGGACAGAAAACTTCGCGCTTGACTACAGTCATGCAACACAGTATAGGGTTGAATTTTTTTTATGGGACGAATGTCCAAAATTGCTCCAGATGTAACGCCTTACGTTGAAAAGGCGAGAGGCCATATATGTAGTTTATATAGTAGATTTTCTTGATAATAAATTTTATCAACAACCGCATTACTGCTGCACAGTTGGTATATATAATGTCAAAACACAGGCTATAGACGAAGAACTGGTGAGTCATGATTAGTGTTTCAAGCATGCAGAAGTCTCAATTCAATAAAAGCTGGCAATAGCTAAGCAGTGCAACAGCAAAATATTTTCTAGAATTTCTTAAAATATGTAAAACTTTTCCATACTGCCAGTTTGAACAGCGTCAGTTTGCCTAGCAATGTCAATTTCATTATCAGTTCTGTGTACAAAATTAGGACAATGCCGATTTGAGTAGTTCGAGACTGATGCATTGTAGACTAGCTGTAAAACACATTGCATATCTCCAATGGGTTCTCCAACATTATTAACACGTACAACTGCATATGTGTATGTAGTCAGATCAGCACAAAAATTTCAGTAGATTGCATATTTGGAGTTGTTTTACGGTATGAAAGACAACTCTCAATAAAACTATTGCTTTACGTAAATCTGTTCCCGAACACGGGTAATGCAGCTAGTGTTTAAAAATGCAAGTTGCAATAAAAATGATAATGTAACAAACTTTAAAAACTTATCTTATAAACTTCAAAAGTTATACAAAGTTTATAAATGTGATAAGAGAACATAAATCTACCTATATATATCTCTCAAAGTATGAAAATGTATGCGAATATAAGAGAATGAGGAATAACTGATACTAACGATAAATCTTACAGATAATCTTACATTAATCTTACAAATGATTGTTGTAAAATGTGAAAGTAATTACGAATTACTAATTGGTTAGGTTTACAAGGAAAGCTGTGTAAGCTAATACACAAAGCGAGCACCGATAGAAAACTTTTTGAAACACGCATTTGACGAACGAAACATTCGGCTGTTGAGGAAAGGAAATAGCGCTTGTTACTATACTATATCGCTATTAAAATAAACGGTAATTAATAAAATGAATAGCATTTAACAAAATAAAAACAACTGTAAAAGTTTTCAAAATTTTTCAAACAAATAACTTTCAAACTTCATATCATGAAGAAAAGATTTTCAAACCACTGTAAATTTAAAGTTCATAACTTTCAGCGATGTATAGCTTTTAATAACGTACAGTTCAACCTATTCTAACCAGAAACCTAGTATTTCCATTTAATATTTCATAGTTTTATAAAGGTTGATACTGCGTTGGAACTTTGATTAAAGGGGCTGTCACAAAGTTTGGAAAGTGTTAATAAATGTTTAAAAAGTGTTTGTAACCTTGCGAAAGAATGGGGGTTATTTTGCTGTTATCCATTTCTTTTACTACTCTGAATTAGATACTTGTCTCCACTGACTAAAACTCTTACATAGGCAATTTCCATATTTTTTTACTGGAATATATAAATGGTTTATAAATAATTTATAAACGAGGTATGCTCATCTAACGAATGTGAAGTTTTATCAATTCTGGGTCATTGCAGATTCGCAGAAATGCGAAGTTTGCGCATAATGGGTTAACCAAGCCAACAAAAGAATTATTATAGATTCACTTAGTTGACGTGGTTGGAACATAGTTTAGATTTCTTGTTTAATAGATTACTTTGTTAAAAAAGAATTCAACCTACTGCAGTTACAATCAGAGCCGCTTTAAAAATAGCCAAAATTTATTTTGTAGTTGTATAGCACTTTTTACATCAGACTTTGGTAAGATGGATATCAAATGACATGTTTATTGCAATAAATAATCGCTAAAACACTACAATAAAAAAAACTAAATGGTGAAAATGTAATTTTAAATAAATAATAATCAGCAGAAAACTCTTTTTTATACAGTTGAGTACTAAGTGCACCCTCTGGATACGATTTTGATTCCTTTCAGGGAAGGGTTTGTAGGGGTATAGAAACCATAGTAGTTATATAATGCAAACATTCCCTTGTAAAAATCGTCAAAATTTTATATACGTTGTGTACATATTAAATATGTGGTTGCGTCAAATTTGAGTTGATTTTAAATGAAAGCATTTTTTTCCTATTAGTTGATATGTTGTTTGTTGTGTTAGGCGATCTCATTGTCAAGACATTTGAAGATTATAATTGAAAAAAGTTGATCGCGGTAAAAACGCTCAGGCCAAAAAACATGCCCAGGCTTGCCCAAAATGATGTAACGAGTGATACAACCTGTCTCTATCTCTCGTATTCACATTAGCTATTGCAATAAAAGTCTAGTCCTGCGCGGCTCAATTGGCATAAATTTTACTTTGCATTTCTTTCATGTTGGCTAAAATAGAACTTTAAATCTAGCTACAAATACATTATTGTGATGTCTCAAACGCCTCAAATAAGAAAAATTAAAACTTGTCATATTAGCTTTCTCTAAATGCTGTGTAAACATCTGAGTACCGACTACGATTCTGCCGGTCTACGGTAATTGGGTCATCAAGTTAACTTATTTCATTGCGGCCTTTGTATCAGCTAAGGTCTCAGTTACTACTTACACCGGAAACTAGCGGAAACTACTACACAAAATAAGCACGCTGCCATCTTTGAAAATGCTATGTTTGAATATATGGTGAAACTAACTGCATACCAAAAGGTCATGTATAGTCATTATCATGTCATTATCATCTAGTATCATTATCAGTTTGTAGAACATAATTATCTGGTCACATTCGATTAGTTAATTTAAGTACAAAATGAATGGTTTTATGAGTTGACCAAAATGGTGAACGCAAAACAACGTCAGTTTTGTTGAAATAGGTTAACTCACCTATTCTGGCAAAGGATAACCAAAGCCATTCTTGCACCTGGTTGGCGGCTTGTGAACTCACCTGTTTTCACTTAGTAGAGTGAAGCATAAAGCTTTTTGAACGTAGTATTTAGTCTGTTGGAATTGTGTCGAGCTATTCAAAAGTACCTGCCAGTACAACTCGGATTACTTTTCATGAATCTATCCATCAGAGAAGATTTCATCACAGATGACAACAGTGCTACGTATGATGTATTCAATATGTTTGGCAAATTCTGTTTCGCATTGTCTTCAACAATATTACCCTACAGGATGAATTAATTCGCGGAGTTAAGTTTCGCGCAAATTGCCTTTTTCATGCATATTCGCAGATTAATTTATTCGCGGGTGAACACAATTACTCTCTATTGAGAGTAAACTCTATTGCGGCTAGCGATAGAGTTAACCCTTCGCATGCACACAATGCGTGTTTCGGTTTTTATTTAGCTTACAACTACGAGTCGATCATGCTAAGCTATAAATTTCTTTCTCCGTTCAGAGGTTTTCACGAATATCCATTGATTTGGGAGCCTTTGATGAACCAACAACTTGTGGTGGGTAAGGAGTTTTTTTCAAAGGCATTTACTAAATTGATAATTGAATTTCATTTGAGTTCTTCGGTAAAACGCAATACAGTGGAATCTCGGTTTTCGAACGACTCGCAGTTCGAACAAATCAGAGTCCGAACAAAAAATTCGAGAAATTCTTGCTTCGTAGTTCGAACACAAATCAGAGTTTGAACGCCGGTACGACGCGTGAGTGCGTACGTGAGGGTGGGATGCTGAGCGGCCTATGAGTGTAGATCGCTCTCTCTGTGACCAACTGTTGTCGCATGCGGACGTGCTGCGTTTTGTTCTCGCGTTTTATATAGGTGTACGAAGTGTTTTAGCCCCTAATCATGCCTCCAAAGAAATTCAGTGCAAGCAGCAAAGCTTAGTAGCAAATGGGCCGAGTTACAGAATTTTGTCGGACTCCACCACCCTGATAAAGCTGCAGTCACCAGAGTCATCAATGACTTTAACGACACTATCATGAACCACTTCCGAAAAGTGCTAAATAGAAGGCAGAAGCAAGTGTCATTGGATAGATATTTTAAGAGAAAAGAACATCCTGTATCCTAAAAATCTTATTCATAATTTTTTTCTTTATCCTTTTTTATATTTTTACACGTTCATGTTAGCGTAATCTTTCGTATGGAAGATTACGATAACACGAACGTACGATTAGCCTGGGTTACATTTATGTTTATGTTATTTGTGTCTTTGTCATTTTGCTTAACATTTTCTGAGATATGCATTGCTTTTTATGTGTTGGTCAGCATTTTAATGTGCAATTTCATGCATAAAATAATGTATAAAATACTAAAAAGGTAAACATTCAGGGTGTTGGAACGGATTAAAACGATGTACATTATTTGTAATGGGAAAAATGATTTCGGTGTTCGAACAAATCGCTTTTCAAACAGGGTTTTGGAACGGATTATGGTCGAGAACCGAGGTTCTACTGTATTTCTTTTTTCCCATCCCTACCGCTTCATTATTTGTTTTAGTGAGAGAGATTTTTCATCATACACTGAGGCACAATGACTGCAAGGGTGGTAGATGTCATTCCTGGTTTTAGGTCACTTACCCCCTGGCCACTTACCCCCCGGCCATATACCCCCAGTCATTTACCCCCTCGTCACATACCCCCGTAGGCTATATACCCCAAGGTCACTTACCCCCAAGTCAATTACATCCACATAACACATAATACAGTTTAACTTAAATCAGTTAATTTTTGGTTTAAATCTCATGAACCACTTGCTAATTTGTCATGGTTGAATTAGTAGTTAATAATTAATAATTAAAAAGACACTTAAAAATAAATGCATTTATTTACAAACTAATCGCAAAATTGCATTTTAATACAAACTGACAGTAATTTACATGTATTTGCAAAACATGTACATGCATGGACATTTATTTTTAGACCATCATGGAATTACATTTGAATATTGTGTGCTATACCACGTAAGAAATGAAGAATTGGTCTATTATCATAGTCCGCAACTATTGTCTGTAGTCTCTGCGATATAGCTCGATATTTTGGCATTTGGGATGGTGCTAATTCACCAGTTATCATTTGGGTGATTGCGACTTCATTTAGTGCTTGCTCTCTACGAAGTATGATCAAGAAATGCCAGAAGTTGGGATGGTAGGCACTGATGCTTGCTTGCATGTGTCTGTGCCATCCTTCAACATTATTGTTTGTGCGAGGCAATTTGTTAACAACTCTTTCGTGAATACTCCACATTGTGTGAGGAAATATCGGTTCCGCTCGTCCTTTACGCTGTTGTCGCCCAATGTACGTATCTTCAAAATAGTCCACAACTGGTTGGGCGACTTCTGGTATGTTATCTGAAAATGTCTCAAATGATTCCACGATGTCATTCATAGGCATGAATGCGAGAGCTGCATAGATATATATACCTAGATTGGCCAATAATAGCTAGCCCCATTGGTGGCCTTGTCAGACGTAAATGCAATGACGCAACGTAATCATATTGTACCTTACGCTTGACTGACCGCAAGATTCATCATTAGTTTACAATGGCTGAAGCTGAGAAGGGTGTGTCAGCTGCTACTAAGGTGAGTTTTTTACTACTTTTAATATCAAAGATAGGCTTGGAACTCCTAAATATCAGCTGTAAGGCTTTATAGTAAAAACTAGAACAGTTTTCATACCAATAGTGGACATATTTTTCCCATATTTGACACTTTGAAAAAATTATTGAAGACAATCAAATCAGCAGACATCATTGTTTGTCAAGTTACTATCAACTTCAACTTGTTTGATTCATTAACTGATTGACTCTCTCTTGGAAGGTTTTCTTAACTTTGCCCAAGGAGCTGCTTGTGTAATACTGCTACTTTGTGATGCTTGAGCCATTAATTTGGATACCATCTTGCTATAAATCACTAAGTCAGAATGGAATTCATATTCATTGCTATTTTGGCAGCGATCTCACCATTATTCATCAAGCTCACAGTCATCTGAGAGGACTAGTAAGAATTGCTGCGTTGCTTTTGGATGTTCCAATTATCCAAGAAAATGCCCAGAGAAAAGCTTCCACAGGTGGGACAATATAACAAACATTCACCCTGCTAATCG
Source organism: Watersipora subatra (assembly GCF_963576615.1). Taxonomy (NCBI): domain Eukaryota; kingdom Metazoa; phylum Bryozoa; class Gymnolaemata; order Cheilostomatida; family Watersiporidae; genus Watersipora; species Watersipora subatra. Next base: position 55,368,371 of record NC_088711.1, on the reverse strand, counting down.
TTGGGAGAATTCATGAACATACTACATGAGCATGGCTTGGAGCATGGTTATCTTTGGCTATAATCAGGCTTAAAAGTTTCCATTATTTGACAAGGTTAATGCTACACTTCTCAAAGGCAAAAAGTCAATAATCCAATGAGCAAAAAACACCACTAATTGTATGTATCTTTTATTACTTGTTAAGTTTTGCTACTGCTGCTGATCGCAAGGATGCCTGGATTAAAGCAGTGAGACGAGAACAGTGGACCCCAAGTAAATCTTCTGTACTTTGTTCAGACCACTTCACTAGTGAAAGCTACCAAGTATCACCTGGTATTGGGAAAAAAGCTAGATTGAAGGCCAATACCATACCAACATTAGAGTTTGTCTTTTAAGACATTGATAAAATTCAAATTTATCAAAGACAACTGTTGTAATGAAGGATAACTTATATCTCCCTCTCTCGCAAATGCTAGCATTAGCTGCTATTGTATGTATTTAATTTTACATTTTAAATAATCACATTTCCTTGTATTATTTTTTGATTGTTGCTTTTTGAAATCATGTGGTAAATTATGACAATAACCAACATCTTCTTTCTGTTACAATATCTTGTTTTGAGTGTTTTATTTGCATTTTTAGAGTATGGAAACCAAGCAATATATATTTAATTGTTTGATATGTAAATAACATATGCGCTCAGTCTCGGAACGCATTAAGCTTGTAAGTTGAAGTATGACTGTATAAGTTTTTAGCTTTTAAGAGCTTGTAATCACCTTCTCATATATTTCACACCTACAACACAACAGAGTAAGGCATGGTGAATCTTATGATACCAAATAACTGCAATGTGAATTTTGTTGCAAGTCAACCTTTAACTTGCTTTTGCATACTGTACAAATAACTTGGTATTGGCCTTTCGTGACTGGCTTCTTAGTGGTGGCAATTAGTGCTAGCCTGGCAAAGTTTTTCACCAATCCAGCACTACTAAGCAACACTCTTGTCGCTTTCTCGCTGTGGTTGCAAACCTCAATCACCACAGGCGAAGACAAAGTCAAGCCACCCTGATTCTTAGCTGTAATTAGGGAATTCGTTGCTTGGTTTACATCAACGTTGGTAACATCCACGATGCTAGTGATACAATCATTACACTTCAGCTTTGGTGACCTAGCCAGCTGTAAAATAATCATTCTGTCTCATTTTTGACTTCAGACATACTTGCATACTCATCATATTTATTCATGTTTAGTTCAGCATATTAGTCTATTTACCTAGCCAAGGTCTGGCTCTTTGAGTGGGTGGGCTATTTCCCCTCCCCTCTCCATTCCCCTTCTCTCTTTTCCCCGTCTAACTTATTCTTTGGAGAACAGGGAAAAGAGAGAATGGGGATAAGAGAGGGTTGCAAATAAAGCCATGATGGCTCATTATTTGTGTGCAACAATTCATAGCTTTTATAGTTTTAATCTATGGTGGTTATCAGATATTATCACAGAATTGCTTTAGTTTACTGGATTATGTATACAAGAAGGTTTTTATGTGAAAATAAATGTAATTTTCTTACCTTCTTCCAATTAGATTCATTGTAAACAGCAGTGCAGTCAAGCGTGAGGTACAATACAGTGACGTTGCGTCTTGCTATTTTGGTCTGACAGGCTTTTTCCCTATTGGCCAATCTAGGTATATATATCTATGGAGAGCTGCCATAGAACGGATACACATATTTATATCTACATCATTCTGGTATTTGACCTGGAGGCCTTCATTTAGAACTTTCCTGTAGATTGCCTGTGATAGACGATAAAAGCATCCTTGTATTGTAGTATCGGGGAATACATTGTGAAGAGCATTTTTAATAGCATTTTCAAAGTCTATCATTATGGATGTTGGAGATAATTCCGGGTTCAATGCGTTCACCTGTCGAAAGAGATTATCATATGTTGTTTGCTGTTTGTTGGGTTGTAGAGCATACACACAGGGTAGAATGCGGTCTGCAGTGAGTGCATGGATTGTGAATAGCTGATAGAAGACACTTGGGACAACCTTGAATGTACCATCGTAGAACCAGTGAGATGAAGTTTTGAGAACCTGGAGATTTCTGTGTGTCGAAAAGAGTAGTGTACGGTTTTCATCATCATCTCCATCAAACAATAAAAAATCTTCTCCACGTGATGTTACTTTGTATTCTTCAGGAATGACAATCTCCTCAGGGGTCTGAGGAACTGGGTGGGGGTTGCCCGCATGCTGGTGATATTTGCGTATTCCTCTGCGTATAGTGCGAATGGCTGGGATATGTGTAGAAGCTTGCTCGGATATATATTTTCACGTTCTTGAGTGATAATTCTTTGAGCAGTTTCCTCAGTGTCGAGTGCACGTTTTTTAACTGACTGACGCAGTTTCAGAGCCTCTGGACGACCAATAGAAACGGCGTGTGTGTGTTCATTGGTCTTCCCAATAACTTCTTCACCTTTCACTTTCAATTTAGCTTTGCATTTTTTATCATTCCGTCTCATTTCACACTCATATGACACAACTCCATTTGCTAAATTTTTCTGCTTCATATATACGAATCCTTCATACACTAACTTCGAACCTCATTTAGTACTAGTAATGAACTCCATAATAAATTTTATAATACTGGTGGTACAACACAGTTTTCAACTTATATATGCATGCCTTAACTGTCTTAGTTCTTTACAATTTCTGCTTCAAAGAATCTATCCAACCCAGGATCAAGGGTATTGAGCACATTTGATATGTACTCTAAGCAGTTCTATTATGCAACCCATTCTTGGTTGACATCTCTACTCATTGAATCAAAAGAATAATTAATTGTCTAAATTCCTTACAAGTTCAATTTCAACGAATCTAATATATGATCAAGGGTATTGCATTTATAATTAGTGCTTAGTAGAAACTCTTCAAAGATATCATGGGGAGGGGGTAATTGACCTGGGGGTATATAGCCTAGGGGGGTATGTGACCAGAGGGTAAATGACCAGGGGTATATGGCCGGGGAGTAAGTGGCTAGGGGGTAAGTGACCTGATACCGTCATTCCTAGATCACCAATTATTCAGTGAGGTCTTGAAATTGAGGTAGAAATGACTGCAGCTGCTAGCGAGGAGAATATATCTGTTTTAAAAAAAGAACAAAAACGACTTTACGAGCACAAAATTTTGGCAAGCCGGCAAAACTTTGCAATAGTAAGCCACGAGGACAGTTTTGATGATAACTCCCTTTCCAGCCATGTAGTAGCGAGAGAATCGCCTTTAACATCTACCCAAGACAGTGACAGCGATATAGAGCTGCTATTACCGAAATAGTTAGTCAGAGAGCACCATTACACGCTAGTATTTACTTATCAAAAGTATCAGTTTAATTTTATTCCCAGACAACCGCCATATGAGCTAAACTGTTTTTATTTACTCCGTTCATCCTTTGTAAAATTTTATTTGTATTTGAAATATTTTATTTGTACACCAAAGTTTATAATAAATTATAATATATCTATACATGAAATATAATATATAATATGATCATGTTTGCTGCAGCGATATCAATGAGTTGTTGTTGATGAAGGGGTCTAGGTTGACTGGTTGCTTCTCTGCCAACATTCCAGCCTTTTGTGAATTGTAATTGTGAATTTGTAATTGTGAATTTGTAATTGTGAATTCAATGTCTATGCAGATACACTGGACCGGAAAGGGCAGCCTTATTGTGTTGAAATCGGCCTTGAATGGATTTTTTATATTAAAATGTCTTCAATTAATTGTGCTATTAACTTCTTTTCTAGCAGAATATCATAGATTTTGAGACAAGATTTAGAATCAGCGCATGTGAAATATGTATAAAACATTATTTTATTATATAATTTTCCACGCTATCTCTGTGATTGTTAGTGGTTTCCGTCACCCTTTTCCATCGCTGCCGATGACAGCCATGTTGGATTTGTCCCGCCCAAACCCACACGAGGATGAAATCTGACAAGTATAAATTATTTTTATGTAGAAAATACATTAATAAGCATATACCAAGAGCTACATTGCTAAAAAATGAAAAAAAATTCGGGTTTTACGTGACGCTAAAATATCTTAAATCTACAAAATTTGCCAAAAATAGGGCCCGCTGACCTACTTTAGCGACCTCTGACCCCAAATGACAGTCTCCGACAGACAAGTTTTTAAATGAAAATGATAGATCACATGTGAAAGAAGACATTACTAAAAATTCAGATTTTTAAAGATATAGTTTTCGAGATATTTGTTATAAAAAAACCTAAAAAAGTTCGATTCGGAGTTGCCCCCCCCCCTGAATGGCAAACTTTGGGGTGATACCGGCAGCGCCACGAAATGTTTAGAGACTAAAAAATTTGGATTCCCACCAAGTTTGACATGCTCTTTCACATAGGATTAGTTTTAATCATATCTGTAACGGGTCAGCACACACATTGAACCAGTCCCCAGTGAATGGCTTATTTGTGAAAATATTTCAACGAATAAGGTTGCAAGAAAGTGTAAACAAAAACCATCTCTCAAACCTACATCACATTTGAGCCGTTTTGGAAAGGGAATCTAAATTATGGTGATCTCGCGTGGCTGTGATTTTCTGTTCATTTTTTGAGCTTTTAAGAGATTGTAAGCACATTTTCACATATTTTGCACCTACAACACAACAGAGTGACATGGTGAATCTTTTCATATCAAATAACTGTAATGTGAATTTTGTTGCAAGTCAACCTTTAATACATAATATGTATTACGCACACCCACTGCCAAATTTGAACTCGGGTGAAAATTTGGTTGAATTCGTGTATATGGTAAAAAAATATTCATATAGTGAAGTGAAAAAATCATCATGTTTCATTTTGTAAGCAAAAAACATCGTATATCAGGGTAATCGTATCTTGAGGGTGCACTGTATAGTTAATAATCGTATAATCAGTCGGTTCCAAGTTCAAATGATAATGTACTCCCTTAACTGTCTGGTTACACATTTTTTGGAATAAAGTAGTTTATATTTTTTGCAGCATTTTCCTATGATGAATGTTTTACTCTCACCAAAAAACCGTAAACAAGTTTTAAGTCATATTTTGTTTTATGTTTTGATTATGCTTTATTTCAAGTTTTTTCTCAATTTTCGAACTTATTTCTTTATTTTTAAGTTTTATTTCATTTTTATGCATTAGAAATGCTCCTTATCAAAAACAAACTTTAAATGCAATACTTCGCCATTGATAGGTTTGATTACTTTTTTAGGGTCTTGTGAGCTACTATCACATCAATTCACTACGAGAGGCATATCCTTATTTAACTACAACTTTGTTGATTCCTTATCACTTTCGTACAAAGTGGTAGATCGGATACAAACTCTTCGCCATAATCACAGTCTTGTAGATATACTATTCAACAATGGCAGCCATATATCTGGCCCACCACAGTTTATTATTGCCTTGTATTGACCCAATTCTGTGTTGTTATAGACTCGATAGTATGATTAGCTAGTGATTTGTTTTAAGGTATTGGTCAATATTAACTGTGAATGTAAGTTTACCATCGACTGGTATGGCGCCAAATTTGTCTGCATATAAAGCATTTTATGATATTCTTTTCTGATGCCAATAGTCATTTTAGGGTTCATTTTAGCTGGCAGCTACAAAGGCTTGAGGTTTTGACATCGATGAGAATGTTTGTTTGCAAATATATGATAGTATAATAATATCATTTAATAAACCTGCAATATTTTTATGAAGCATGAATTTACAAAGCCGGTATTCTTATGAAATGGTTATCACAAGTGGCCACAATCGTTTTATATGTTTAAACTTGTTTATTATATTCATGTTTTAGCAGATATTTTTTGTACTTTTTTAGCAAAATTGGTTATGTTATTGTTTCAGGGGGATTCACTTGTTATAGAAATAAGAAATAAAACATTCATGAAATGAATGAGCTTTGTACCTGATTCTTTATCAAGTTTGTCATGGCTTTGCATCTGCTTTTACAAGGTATCTCTCATTCTCAGAAAATGAAAAGAAACTTTCTTAGTTTTTTGACGATTTCAGGAGAATTTCAAAACGGCTTGATTTTATCAACTATTTGGAAAATAATAATTCAGGTAAAAAGCTTTTTTAGCTTTTTCAACTGTTTAACACAGTTCTCCCTGAGTATTAAAATAATCTATTGGTATCTAAAAAACATCAAATCAAAAACTACATATTCCTGAAATACTATGAACAGAGTCTATTTGCAAATTTTGCATTATTCGTACTTCACCTTTTTTCTACTGGTCAGTATTGTAAAACTAGAGCACCGAGATCAGTGTCGGTTGCCCAGCTGATCGAACAGCCGATGTCATGACCAGACAGGTTCTCATCATCACAGCAGAAGACTCAGTCATAGGTGAGCTAGCTCGGCATATCAGCTGATTAACTAAGGACTGGGAAGCCGTGACTGCCGAAGAGGTTGGAGCCTACCACTTGGAGAGGCTCTACATAAAAGGAGCCTGATGCAAAGGAAAAGACAGATAGCGGCAGTCTCTTTGTTTGTTGTTATTTATATGCGCATATATTGACTTTATGTATTTGTATAAATATAGCTCAAATATATATTCACATTGCTAATACACTCAGTGTATTTATTCTTGTAAAGAGAGCCGGCAGTTTTCTATTCAGCATCAGCTTGTTACGATTCCACCAGAAAGTCAGTTCAATAAGCCTGGAAAATCTGAAAGGCTGCAGAAAAAGGTTGAGGCTATCCTGATCGAGTATATTGGTACACTTTAGCCCGAACAATATGTTTGCTTGTCTCATCTTTAACCTTTGGAAGAGTGATTAGCAGGTCACCAAAGTGCTGCAAGTGCAAAAGTTACAGCTGATTGTTGTGAATTCATCCTTACTCGAACTCATCAGTATAAGCAGCTAAAACAGCAGCCCATCATTGTATGAGCTATAGGTGGTACCGGTATGCTAGTTTTAGGTCCTAGAATGGTAGTGAAGGTCAGTCCTCTGTTATAAGTTTAAAGGATTTTCTACCCAAGTATCTATAGAGCTTCATGACTAAAGGTCAGTGACAGTACCCTTCTTTCTGTATGAGCATAGTTATTTTCACTTTTACTGCAAGTTCTCAAAGCAAAGGCTACTGGACATTCGTTGCCATCAGCAAAACATTTGACAGCACGCTTTCTAGCCTTTAGGCTGATGCATTACAAGCTAGGGTAAGGGATAGCTTGGTATTGTCAGGCACTAAACCGTTATCTGTCAAGAAAATATTTTTTACATCATTAAAACAGCTTCACATTATTTATACGACTCTGACGTCACTGGTTAATTTATGTAGGGGATGCAGCTTGCTAGCCAAATTTGCCAAGAATCTCTGATAATTCGTTATTATGCTCAGAAATGATTGTAGTTCATTGAAAGAGAGAAGAAGAGAGAAGGAAAAGAGAGGGTAAGAGAGAAAAAGGGTGAGGGAGAGAAAAATAGGGGGAGAGATAACGAAAATAATAGGTGGAGGCAGAGATGGGGATAGTAAGAGAGGGGAGGCAGAGGATGGGGGAGACAGAGGGAAGGAGCCAGAGGGGGGCTTATTCAATGCGGAAACTGACAAAGTATGCTTTCATTTTCTAAGTTATGAATTATCGCTCTAGCGTTTCTGGCTATCAAATATGTTGGAGTAATTTAAATCTCCTTTTCTACCATATCAGGTTTCTACAAGTTTATAGATTTATTTTGTCTGGCCAAACTATCGCAAAAATAAGTTTCTCTGTATACTTAAGGCAGTATGATTGGAAATGAAAAATATTTGAATTTGTTATTTCTTATCAATATAGCTTATATTTTTATGTAGTTTATATTCAAATGTAGTTTTTGGTAAAAATAGTATCAGTAGAATATTTTATTGTATTACAAACAATTATGAAAGAGTTTCTGAAGGCATTAGTCATGTAATCTAATAAAGTTATGATATTAAATTTATGTACAATTAGATATGCTATGTACACAATTAGGTATACAATATATACAGTTATGTACGACATACGCAATGGCATACAATATTTACGATGATATACTATATATAAAATTAGATATACAATATATACAATTACATATATTGTATATACATGTACAACTACATTTAATAATAAATAATTATTTACCATACATACAATAATAGACCATATACACAATTATATACAAATATAGCAAGTTAAAAACATAACATGTATGTACAAATTAAACACACAATATATGCAATTAGATGTACAATACACTCACTTAAATGTACAATGTAAATAATTATATGAAATTATACAAAATTAAATAGAATCATAAACAATTATGCACAACTACATGCAATACTTACAGTGTACACACAACTCATTTGCATTACTTATATATAAAGATAAATGCTTATATAACACCTATATACAATTATGGTGTTACACCTTTACTATATATATACCTTTCGTGGCCACATAAATAGGCGCAGATGATATGCAGTCTTCTCTAGTTCCAATTATTTCATTCTCAGAAACACACAGCCATTATTATTTTTATATAAAAAATTACCTTGACTACATGATGCACCTTACACACACTACAACAGCATTTATTTTTTGATAGTTTTTTAATATGATGACATAGGTTTTGGTAAAAAAATCCTGTACTTTAAAATAATTAGACCATTAGAAACACCGGCTCAATTGGCAAAAAAAACATTACAAATTATGACAATGTAAGTTAAACTATACAAACAACGATTAACTAAAACTAAACGTTTTATTATAGTTTTCAAAATTTTGAACTGAACAGAACAATATAAATATCTGATTAAAAAAGGAATGATACAGAATAGATATATCTGATATAGCAGTGTCATACTGCAGTCACTGCTTGCAGTAAGAGAGCAAAGGTACTGTATCATCATACTGTTTGACATCTGTCGTCAGGTAACCCAGCCGACAAGCAACAGATTTTAACGCATGCTTGTCTTAGGCGGAATTCATAAAGTTGATCGTGATAAGCTCTTCATCACTTGGCTTTTTTATTCCATACACAACCACAAAGTTTTGCACTTAAAATTTGTCCAGAAAATTTAATATAAACAGCAAATTATCATCTGTTTTTTTTCTCCCTCTTTTTCTTCTACTCCTGTTTCTCCCTCTCTTTCCTCCACCTCTGCTCCCCTTCTCTCTCTCCTTTTTCGAAAGCCTTTGTCAAAAGTATCGCATAGTGTTTTAGTCAGCTTTAGGTATAGCTGATAGCTAGACTAGCATTAAACTGGAAACTGTGAAGCCCCATCATGAGATGTTGTGGCAGGAATGTCAATGAAGCCGTCATAATTTGATTGGCTAACATAATTGGTATGATATACTACTTGGCAGTGAATCTTTATTATTTCCTTGTACTTTTAACAACTTTGAACAATGCTAACTACTGTCATGTGATAAAAGTTAAGATTATTTGTTAAGAATTCCAATAAAAAAACATCGAGAGAAGACAACTTTTGGTTAGTTTTTATATATTAGGGTTATGGTGTAACAAAATCATTACCAGTTAAACAGTGTTTTCTTTTGTTTTGATTTTACAGAAATTTTTACAACAAGAATACTCCTTAACTTGGTTCAACTCAAGAACTTAATCTGTCAGATAGTGTGAGTTGGTGGTGAAGACAAAATAAGATTATAATGAAATTATGCTACCTTCCTTCGACTGCAGTATATCAAGCACCCAAACACACCCATGGCAGTGCCGATGAGAGTATAGAAAATAGGGTGTCAGTATGTGGGTAGCTTCCCTACAAACAGAGCCTTTGGTGAAGAAGGATGCAATCAAGACAACAGATTAAAAAGACCAACAATACTTTTAAAAATTTGAGGAAAAGAATATTGATTAGTTAACGTCATTGCAGTCTGTTACATTATAGCTTATCTTTCACAAATTTATTGAAAAATATATACTTTTAGTAATTCACTAAAATATTTGAAAAGTTAATCATTTAGTGCTAAGGTGTATCGGACTAAAGCAATTTGTAGAGATTAACAAAACGAACTCTGACAGCTCTCGTAGTGCACAACTTGGCAGGCATAGCCTTCCATATCTAATACACCTTCTTTTAAGTACATTCCCTACTAGGTGTAGCACTTTCGTAGCACATCCTTGTCTAACACATCTTCTTGTTAGTAAACTCCCTACTAGGTATAGCACTTCTATATTACACCCATATCTAGTACATCTCTTTAGTACACTCCCTGCTAGGTATAGCACTTCTGTAACACACCCCTACATAGTACATCTCTTTCTAAGTACACTTTCTGCTAGAAAAAGCACACCTGTAGCACAACCCTATCTAGTACATCTCCTTCTTAGTACACTCCCTGCTAGGTATAGCACTTCTGTAGCACACCCTTATCTAGTAAATCACCTTCTAAGCTTGAAACCTTTTCGTACAAAGAAACTTGCAAGGTATTGATGAGCATTAAACAAACTTCAACCTAAATTTTGATTTGTCTCCTTTGACCAACAATCTATTTGCGGTATACATTATACCTGTTATAGACCTATATAATTAAAACTACTTAACATCTGCTGACTTCATATTTAAAAGTGGAGAACTTGATATTTTTATTTAATGTGTAAATATTTGCTACTTATATATATATATAGTACTTTATTGGCAATAATTTCATTTCACAAATAGAAATGTTTTTCAAATTAGGCCATACAACAATAGTAAAACAAAAAAAAAGGAAAAAAGCAACAGTTAGCCATTAAAATTGAATAAATAGTCTGACAAATAGTGTTTAAAATGCCTTACTCTGCTAAGAGAACGGATATTTGGTGGAAGATTGTTAAAGCAGCTGGCAATGACATTTTCAAAATGATTGTTAGTGATTGTATGCAATTTGTTCATATCACGTAAGTTGAAATGAGTTGAGAACCTGTAATTGTCATGTAAAAAATGAGAACACAAACCATGAAAAATCTTGAAACATTGAATTGAAGTAAAATAAATATTTAGCATAGGCAGAGTAAGAAGACGCAGAGATTTGGAAAGATCATTTGTTGGAATAATATATGCAGGCGTATGATGTAAATTTGCAATGAGTCGAAATGCTCTATTTTGCAACAAAAATAAATCCTTAGTGACATATCTTGGAGCTAGATTATAATAAATGTGGATACCATAAATAATATGGCAAAATATAAACTGATAATAAAATGCCATAGCAGATTTTGAGTTCATGTATGGCCTGCAAAACTGGAGCAGAGTCAATGACTTCGTGACTTTACTACAAACAGTGTCAACATGATTATTCCAAGAGAGTCGATTTGTCAAAACAAATCCTAACAATTTTGTTTCATGTCTACAAGTGATGGATTGACTGTTAAACTTAAGAGTAAAGCTGTTTCGAAGGTTTTCATCAGTATTATAAAAAAGAAGAAAGTGTGATTTTTGTAAATTGATTGTCATATGATTTGCTGAACACCATGCAGTTGCTGATAATTTTCATGATGAGATTGCAGTTCGTCTCAAGAAGTTGCACATCTTTGTGATAACTAACAAAAACAATATCATCGGCGTAGGCAAAGCCTTTTGGAATAAGTCTAAGAAGATCATTTATATATATTAGAAATAATACCGGGGCAATAAGTGACCCCTGTGGAACACCAACATTTATATCTAGTGTCAATAATTCCTTGTCATTCATGACGACCTTTTGGCGCCTATTGTGAAAATAGGATTGAAGTATTTGCAACGATTTATTTTTCAAACCAGCAAGTTCTAGTTTATGATATAATATTTTGTGATTGACACAGTCAAAAGCTTTGCTGAAATCCAAAAACATCAAGCAAATCTTCTCACCTCTGGTTTTCAAATCCAAACAATCTGAGATTAGTTTATGAACAGCATCAGTGCATGAATGACTTTTTCTGAAACCACACTGATAAGGATGTAAAATATTATTTTTGGACAAATGAGAGTAGATGTGAATATTTAAGTGCTTTTCAAAAACTTTAGATAAAATAGGGAATACCGAAATAGGGCAAAAATTTGATGGGTTGCCAATATCTCCTCCTTTAAACAATGGAGTAACTCGTGCATGTTTCCATGCTGAAGGAAAATAGCCATCAATCAAAATTATGTTAAACATATCAGTGATAATAGGTACAATGAATGGAAGAGTTGCTTTTATCATTTTTACAGAAATATTGTCTATGCCTGAGGCTTTGGAATTAGGAATGTTACTGATGTATTTTACAATATCATGAGGAGTAAATTTGGGAAACTCATTAAATGTGGTTTTCAACTCGGTGTTTTGACAAGACAAATAAGGATTGGATGACGGTAAAATTGAATTTGAAAGTTTACTTGCAATAGACACAAAATGTGAGTTAAGTTCTGAAGCTGACAAACAAGTGTCACAGCTTTGAGGTTTCTTACTTTTCACATTCAAAGCTTGCCAAAGCTTACGCGTATCACCAAGCTTTGACTGTTTAACAAGTTCTTCGATAAATTTTGTTTTTTTTCTTTTAATGAGATTTGTGACAAAACCACGCTGCTTTTTGTAAGCAGTCCAATCTTTGGAGTTTTTCAGTTTTTCTCTCAACTTTATATTTTTCTGTACCTCTTTGTCAAGCCAGATAGGTAAAGATTCTGACTTGACTTTTCTAGTTTTAAGAGGTGCCAACTCATTGACAGCTGTAGAAAACTTTTGATTAAATAAGTTAATCATGTCATTAGTGTTCTTTTTAATCAAAAAATCATTCCAACTGATGAAGGAAAACTTATTTGAAATATTATCAGGACCAAATCTGGAGTAATCTCTATATGTGATTTTTCGAGGAAAAGATTTATGTGCAACACCAATTTTTCTCACAATAAATACTAAATTATGATCACTCATAGACAATTTAAGTACCCCAGAAAACTTGGCGTGATGAGAGAAATTTGTATACACATGATCAATTAATGTCGAGGAGTTTACAGTTACTCTTGTGGGTTTGCCAATCAGCTGTTTTAACGACAGCGGATTGCATATTTTCCTTTTCAATTGGAACTTTCTTTTGTGTTCAACAAATTGATATTGAAATCACCTAGTATCAAAATTTCTTCAGTGTTGCTGTAACACTCTTTCACGAAGTCTGAAAATTTTGTTATCCAATCTACTGTAGAATTTGTAGGTCTATAAACAAAAGACACTATGTAAGGTCTCAAAATAACTGGAATGATTTTAATGGAAAGACTATCAGCAGCAATTTCGTTAATAGCAAATTCTAAACACTTGAAATTAATGGAGTTATGAATATAGCATAATAAGCCGCCGCCCTGGTTATAGTTCCTATCATTTCTTATCATATTATAACCAGAAATTTTAAAGTAATCATCACCATGTCTAGCTCCAAGAAATGTCTCAGAAAAACAAATAACTTTAAATTTATACTTAAAAATCAAATACTTAACTTCATCCATTTTGGAAGATAAACCTCTTATATTTAAATGAGCAATGGAAAATCCTTTAGAGAGCTCCATTATTTAAGAGGTTCAGCATGACATAAACAATGAGTTGATGGTATACTTATTCCATGTGAGATGGCATTTTGGTAGAATAGGGAAGAGGAGAATTTAATCTTCAAGGACCTCAATCTTTTACCATCTTTGAACAATCTTTCTATGAAGGCATGAGGGTCAGTATCTTTGATATCTTGATGTATTTTATTGTCATCTGCATCGAGTGAGACACCTTTAACAATAACTACATTCTCTTTAAGAGAATCTGGATCAATGGACAGTCTGCAAGATGATCCATCAAACAGATCAGATTTCCAGCAATCTGTAACTCCTTTAGCGATGTCCCGGGATCGAAATTGAATCATAATTCTAGGATTGTTTGATTTGAAGTTGTAGCGAGTAACGAGTTCAATGATGGTTGGCCCGTACTGACTGTTTATAGCTTTCCGTACCGTGTCTTGATTAAATGATTTATGGAGAGAAGAGTTTGGTCGAATTGAAACCACAATGTTGTTGTTTCCAACAAAAGCAGTCTTCTGTTGTTTAGATTGAGCTGGTTCTTGACAGGTGTTGCTGGAATACGCTGATCAACATCCATTAGGGTAAGATTAGAAGTTGACGGCGTATTTTGTTTGTTGCACGATTTACTTTCTGGGTTTGTACACACTGTTGCATTAGCTGAATGTTTTCTTAGTGGTTGATCTTGAAAATAAAGATTTCGCTTTGTTGTCTCAGCATAAGAACTTTGTTGTTCCTTGAGCTCATCAAATAATGATTTTTGCATAGCTAAAAGTTTTTTATCAAACTGATTTGATGACCATGATGAATACCTGATGAATTCATCCTTAAGATTTTCTGTAGAAATATATGTTGATAGTAACTTGTCAATTTTTGTTTCCAAATCCGCAACTCTGGTGATTAAGAATTCTACTGTAGTACTCAATTTTGAGCAGTTTTTACATGTTACTGTAGCTTTTTCGGAAGTAGAGTATGAAGCACTTGTTGAGGCTTCATGATTGAATGTAGATAGACACAAAGGTACTGATTGAATATATGATGGAGAATTTGATGAAGACAGCGCTGAAAGCTCATCAATGCACTTGGTTTTTATTTGCATATTAAGAGCCTTCTCTTGATCTTCTGTGAAGCTGGTTAATATCTGTTCATAGTGGGAAAAGAAGATGTCAAGATTTGTAAGCTTGTTCACAAGTATTCTACTCGTAGTGTTGTACAAATTTACAGTATACAAGGCTGAAACACTCGAGCGCACTACTAGATCAGAATGGTCTATATTCTCCTTGATCGATTCCACTTTATAGTTGGATGAAAGGTGAACCACGAAACTACGTTTGAAAACCTCATAACCGGCAGCAGTACAATTTATTACTATCTGTGGGTTTTCAGGCTTACCCAGAATGTCGCAGGTAGTTTTAGTCCTTTCGGCATGATCTATTTTCTTGTGAAGAGATTTAATCTTGGACAAGATGTATGGCAGCTGATTGGATTTTAATACTTCACTTGTTTCTTCTTCAGAAGTCTGACTGTCCAGTTCGTCTATCTGCCCTTCTTTATTAGTTTCAGAAGATTGCTTTTTCCTCTTTTTTGACTTGTTACCCATTGCTTTTCAGAATTATTTCAAATTTTATAAAAAGCAACAGAAAGAGCACAAATTTTGCAGCCTGTCGTGACGTTGCGCCCGACGCAACTCCCAAACTCCCAAACTTAATCAAGTTTTATTAACTAGTAAGAGAGAATCTGTTCAGCAACAAGCTCCTTTGTTTTATATATTACTACTCTATTTACTAAAGAGCTCACAAACCACATGAGCTCTTTAGTAAGTAGTCTAGTAATATAGCCTCTGCTTCAAGGTTAAGGTCTAACATTTAATGTTTTTTACTTCGGGCTATGTTGAGTAATAATTAACAAATTTTAATGAAGACATATAAATGTTCAAATAGGGTCACCTTTAGAGGACACCTACTTCCTCCAAATGATAAAAACTGAGTACAATAATCAGGATGTCAAGAAGTTCTCTGCTCAACAAAATTACTGTACTCATTAGTGTATAGATTTTGCTGCTATCACACCTTTTTTACAAGGTACAAACACCAGCCACTGGCTTGTTTTGCAACCTTTTAACATAATATACACTATAATTGTCTTGGATACTGTTTGCAATGCAGCCAGAATATAAAGACCACAGGCTTTTCTGTGAACAGATAAAACCACATCCTAATCGTAAGTAATATAGAAAGATTCTAAGGCTTACTGATACACTTTCCAGTGTAGCTGTTGTCCAGAACCTAACCTAGCTACTATGTCTAAACACAGCACGCTGTGACTGCTGACTTGATATAAACCATATGATATTCATGACTTGTGTGCAGCATTTGTTATAACCAAAACATGTATCCCAGTTCATCATAACTATACTGTTTATATTCTACATATACTTAAAAATTTCTTTACCTTTTTTATCATCATAGTACACTTGTCGCACGACACTATCTAGTCGCCCTTGCTTTTAGTACTCTTCTTGCTCGGTATACCATTTTGTAGCACACCCTTATCTACTACATAATGCACTATTTTTACGAATGTATACTCTCCTCCCTAGAGAGTTCTGCAGTAGAGATGAATCAATACTCTTACCTTCTGTAACCGTATCTTTAGTTATGCTTTCTTCTGGCTCTAAAAGAAAAAACATGAAGAAATTTTTCCTTGTTATAAGCAGCCACGTGAAGTGGTTGTATCTAACAATATAAAAAATTATTTGTATTAATGTATACTCTCCTCACTGTACTAATGTGAAGCAGTGATAGAAAAGGAACCTTCTACGTACTGATGGCTTGTGTACATTTACTGTCTTCTGTAATTCGCGCGTAACTATTCTTACAATTACACTTTCTAGCCTGACAGGTCTCCAAAGTTTCAACACATGTTGGATTACAGGAGTCTAAGAAAGAGTATATCTCATCCAACTAATATTTGTACGAGTATGTACGCAAAACACAAACGGCTTAATAAAAAAACTCTGATGATCCAGCAAAGTATTCATAGTCATAAAAACACTTGGCGTGTTTTCACATTTAGTAAATATACTACTTTCTTCAAAGCATATTTGAAATCAATAAAATTACATGTAGGCGTTCTCAACTTAGTAAAACTAGTTTGATCGCATTCTATGTCCATATCTAAAAGAAGCTAGCAAGTTCCTGATTTTAGCAGATATATTTGGCTCGTTTTACCTCTACAGCTATTGTACTCTTTGATGTTGTATCTTTTGTACCTTTAATTTGTGTTTAGAATTCATATGTATATACACAGTACACAATAGCAGAATGGACATTAATAAGGTTCCCTTCTCTATACATTTGACTTTTCTGACTCAGTGAATGACTTTAAGGAAAAAGAAGAAATATAAACAGCACAAGTTTTATTTGTCAATATAGTAGAATTGTGAATATATTAATATGATCTCTAGACAAGAGAACTTTGAAGATTTTTTAACTATTAACTGTTGAAATGTTTATTGTGTGTATGTGACCAATAATGTGACAGGGATTATATAACATGATGGTTTTTCTACCATTATATTAGTCCTTCAGTAGAAGGTTACAAATAGAGAATGCAGCAACTCACCTTGACAGATGCCGCCAGCATTCATTGTAAACCTTTTTGCATAATTGCAAGTGTTTTTCTTGACATTGCAGGAGTATTCATGGCCAGAACATTTGTTGT
Organism: Watersipora subatra; assembly: GCF_963576615.1. NCBI lineage: Eukaryota > Metazoa > Bryozoa > Gymnolaemata > Cheilostomatida > Watersiporidae > Watersipora > Watersipora subatra. Next base: position 55,351,142 of record NC_088711.1, on the reverse strand, counting down.
CACAATCAACTAGTAAAACAACATCTTAGAGTTGAACAGGTAACTGATATATTTTGTCAGTACATATTTCTAATAAGGAAGAAATCGAGTGTTGTCAGCCCATCAACTAAAATCATTAAATAGAGACATGTCTTGTACATAAAGAAATGTAATGTAGATAGGCAGGTAACTCTCTACTAAGTGTTTCTTACATGTGGCTAGACATCTAAATTATTTAACAAGCATACTTTGTGCAACTGTATAATATCGGTAACACAGAACTGCAGCACTGAGTTTTTAACTGATACAATATTCTGTACTGACTGCTACTGATTGGGTAAAATAGTACAATCAAACTTCAACATACAGTGTTTTTCTATTCTGTTATTTGATTCTTGTGTCAAAACCGCCGGAACAAACATTCTTATAAAGATACATTGTAGCGTTTTTAATTCGTTCAAAATCATGAAACTATTATATACTTTAATTCATTACATATAACAATAAAAGAATGTTACATGCCTGTTTAAAGTTGATGTTGAGAATACAAAATATAAATTTTACCAAAAAGTTAAATTAATAAAGTAATAACCTGCTAAAACAGGTTTTTAGATTTGCTTTGCATGGTTGTTAGTGTAGCAGAAGTAATGCTTGGATTAAGTGGTAAAGTAAGTAAAAGAAGTAAGTAGAGTAAGTTACTCTAACTTATACTAGATTCATTCAAAAACAGCTATTTTGCATTTTTGCGTATGCCTTAAATGATTGGCAGTTTTCGTACTGCCAAAAATTGAAAATACAGTGAGAAAGCAATGATTTGAGACATTCTGGATGACGTTTGTTGAGAACTATTTTTGTAAAGTCAAATAAAATTTTTTTTCAAATTTTGCATTGTGTGGAACAATAGAAAAATGGATGTTGGTGTTTGCGCTTATGCAACGCGATATACCGTACATCATCAAATGAAAAATAGGAGAAGCTAATGATGAGCTACTCAAAATTTTCTCTCATTTCACGTTTTGCTGACACAATAATTACAAAGTTGAATAAGAGCGACTTTTCACTCACCTTTACATTCTCCAGCATCATTCATCTCAAAGAATTTTGTGCAATTGCAGGTGTTGCTGTCTTTGTCACAAGAGTAGGCATGCCCGGAACATTTTTTCTTACAGTCAACTGTTAGACAAACAAAATGAGCCAAATGATGACTTACAAACAATTGAAATGTAAAAAGGAGACTTTTTCATGTGGTTTGAAATATAGTAGCATTGAAATTGTGAGCTTTCCTGTTTCTATGGTGAACATACATTTTACTGCCACTGTTATTGTTAACAGAACAACTTTAGATTGGCTAAACAGTTGGAAAGAGTAGTTTTTTATACATGGATGTCATAAACGCCTATAACGTATAAACTTACCTACATGTGCGCCATTTTGAATCATAGTATATCCCACATCACAGGTGCATGTATTCTTGTCAACATCGTATATATAATGTTTCTCTTTTATACATAAATTAGAGTCAACTGTTAATAACAAGAGAAAAAGGAAAATATTATATTTTAAAGAAAATAGATATCTTCATCTTTCTAAAGCAAATTTTATTAGGTTTTACACAGTGGAAAATTAGTTAGCATTTGAATGTAACAGTACAGCATTCAGTTAAATCTCGTGCCAAACAATCATTCATTTTTAACTGCTTTGTTAGATGGTTCTGAGCGTTTATATCAATTTCAATGGTAAGTAAGTTTATGTATCTAATCAAAACTTAAAACATAAGTCAAGTATTAGCTCTAAGCTTATGAGATTTCTCCTTTCAGACTGTTGCTAGTTTGTATGGATGTCAGCAGGAGGCCCATGAGACTGGACACTTCCTAGTACTTCCAGTAACAAGAGAGTTGGAGGTACACTATATATAATGATACTCATATATAATATGTAATTATCATAGTATAAGTATCATATAGTTTGCTACCATTGCTAAGACCCATTAGTTTGCTATTAGTGGTAAGTAAGATAATTGAAAAAGCAGTAAATAAGCAGATTATGGAATACCTTGAGGGTAACTTACTGCTTAACGATGGGCAATATGGTTTAGGAGAAAGTGCAGCACTAAGGATGCACTAATTAAATTGACTAATAATGTTTTAAAATCCTTAAACGATAGTAAATGTGTTCTTGGCATCTTTCTAGATTTCAGTAAAGCCTTTGACACAATAGATTATAACATATTGTACTCAAAACTCCACAATCCTAATTTTGACATCCACAATTAACTGGATCAAAAGTTATCTAACCGAACGTAAACAACACACTATTATTGGTAACACTTTATCTTCCATACTAGATTTAACATGTGATGTACCTCAAAGTTTCATCCTTGGTCCAACTCTTTTTTGAATTTACATAAATGATTTAACACATGTCACCAACCTTTTCACACCTTTACTCTAAGCAGATGACACTAATCTCTTTTTCTAATCCTCTAACATCAACGGGCACATAGATTGTTTAAATAACGAACTTCCTGCTGTTCAAAACTGGTGCACTTCTAACGAACTCACGCTAAATGTTGATACGACTAAACTCATGTTACTGAAAAAAAAACAAAATAAATTTCATCTAGCTAACACTCATCCCTTTTTCATTTTCAACAAACCAATATGTCAGACAGATCGCACTAACTTCTTAGGTATTTTCATTGATTTTAATCTTACTTAGAAAAAACACATCGAATATTTACTAAAACAACTGAGACCCTTATCAAGCTTACTCTACCGCAAATCTGAATATTTACCCACAAACCTCTGCTTTTATCATGCAATTATATGGTTAATTCCAAACTTTGATACTGCATTGAGGCATGGGGCAATGAACCTCTCACCCATCTTACAAATTTAATAATAATCTAAAAGCTCATGATAAGAACATTCACAAAAAACTCTACCTCACTCACACAAAACCTCTTTTCAAATCACCATCCATACTACCTATCCATTCACTCTATTCATATTGCATTATACTTTTAGCCCATCATGAATTTTATTGCAATTACATCCCTCCCACAATATTTCAAACTCAATTCTCAAATTCCCGTCTAAATCTCCCACAATCTTTTTTTCGTGCAGGCCCTCGCAGGGTCGATTACCAACAGGCCATTTTTGGAACCAATTCTCTAAAACTATAAAACACATAGCGAAAGTGGCCAGCTTCAAGAAAAAAATTAAACTACATTTTTTAACAAGTGAATAAAACCTAATTACCCATAAAAATTGATTATGATTACACGATGACAACAAGCGCAATGCCACAACTAGCTATGCTTATTGTGTATTATGGGCTTCATTACTCTTCCAGCTTTTAGTATTTGCGACGCAAATACTAAAAGTTTACTTTTTTCGCAATAATTTTTCAAATATTTCATACTCCACTAATAATCATTTAGGTTTTTAGTATAGAGTTCTCTTTTTATATGCTTTTGCACTTGCTTTTAGTTAACATATATATATATATATATATATATATATATATATATATATATATATATATATATATATATATATGTATATATATATGTTTATATGACAGAAAAAAGTGATATAAAAAGTCTCTCCCTTCCTCTCTCTTCCTTTCTCTTCTCTCTCTCCCCCTCTCTCTTTCTCTCTTTCTCTTTCTCCCTCATCCTTTCTCTTCTCTCTCTCCCCCTCTCTCTTTCTCTCTTTCTCCCTCTTCCTTTCTCTTCTCTCTCTCCCCCTCTCTCTTTCTCTCTTTCTCCCTCTTCCTTTCTCTTCTCTCTCTCCCCCTCTCTCTTTCTCCCTCTCTCTCCCTCTCCCTCTCTCTCTCTCCCTCCCTCTCTCCCTTTTCCTCTTTTCCCCTCTCTCGCTTCTCCGGTCTTTTTCCTTTCCCTCTTTTCCCCTCTCTCTCTTCCCCGGTCCTCTCCTTCTCCCTTTAACTGCTTTATTCAACTTCGCTATCAATTTAAGAAGCCATAGATAATGAGTTAAAGTTATGTATGTAGTTATCTAATTATATATGTATATTAAATTATAGTTTGTAACAAATATTAAATTGAATGCTAAAAAGCACAAAAAAAGATTCACTGCCACTTACTTTTCGATAATTTTCATTTCGCTTACGCATTACCAGGCATTTTGTTATATGTTGAAGAAAAATAAATTATACTTAATTATACTAAATTATAATTATATAAAAAATAAAATACACTTTTTTATTACCATATTTATTAAATAATTTTTGATTGTTATCATAGCTAAACAGATTATATTTAGCTATTCCTTGCTAATGATTTCAAATTTTCATTTAAACATGTTTACAATTTTATTTTTCTTCCTAATTTTTTTCAACAAACAACTTCTTTCATGATATATAATTTAAAATTTGTACTGTAGTTCTTTGAAAAAGCTTGAAAACATTTACATTTGCAAAACATGAAGAGTGTAAGAATGTTGAACTGAGAGGGAAGAAAGATCATCGAATCTCTTTCAGGTGTTGTGGGAGGGATTGAGCAAGTAAAATATTGGCATCTTCTTTACTCCAACACATGCAGCGCATGCTGCCAAAGTTAAATTTTGAGAAGCATTTCTGTTAATGCCGTGCAGCGAAGAAAAAACCGTTATGAGGAAATGGAAAAACATTGTGTTCCATATCGTATGGCAAAAAACCATAAAAATAGAGACATCATAACCCGAGGATGGACTGTATTAGTGAGTAGCATAGGATAAGATAGAGTCAACTGATTAATGAGCATTTAGCCAACAGGGACCCACATTTTCTTTTTGCTAGACATTTGTTGCATCCGGTGATCATCATTGCAATCACTGTGGGTATAACAACCTGATAAAAATAATGGAAATACATGTATAAATGCATAGATAATACATAAATAATACTCAATAATACTCAATAATACATAAATACATGTATAAATAGGCATATCCATCGTTTGTCTTTTGGGTTTTTCGAGTACATGAACCATTCATTCTAACATATTTTTTACCCATGGGAGACATAACATGAAAAGCCAACTCTAAAACATTGACTAAACAGCAATATTACAAAGCACTCCCTGTGATGGCCAATTATGGATAGCGTGTACTTTACCATGTCTCTGCTTTATAAGATGGATGTGATTTTTATATTTGTGTAGATAACAAGCTAAGCAACACATGAAAATGGCAAATACTGTATGTTGCAACATTGTCATAATACACACGCAAAGGCGTATATGAATGCAATGGCATTGGCAAAAATACTGCTGCAAGGGATAAGAAAGCTAACCAAACAATAAAAATATTATTCCTCGTAAACTCTAAACAAACATTTTTTATTTCTTCTAATATTGCTAGTGTCAAATCATTGCATGATAAAGAATTATGCTGTGTTACTAACCCTTCCTGTTTTATGTTTATAACTTTGAAGAATTTTATATGTTGCTGGATTTAGAGTTACAAAAAAGTTTCATTGATGATCATATTTAAAGAGACTGTCTCTCTGTAGCGTTGATCTCTTTTTACATTTGGTGTACTAAGTTTAAGCAACTGATCAAACCATCTTGTTTTAATTGCCTTGTTTTAATATAGCCTTGCAGGAGTGATGTTTGGCAGACCTACAAAATACAGGAAAACGACTTTATTGGGCATACCTTTTTAGAATGCTAAAACCATAAATGAAGTAAAGGTCATCTATTGAGCTACTTTTCTGTTTTCACACAACATTTCCATGTCCTTGGTTGATGTTCTTGGTGCCTTAGGTTAGATTAAAACAAGATGGCTTGATCAGTTGCCTAAACTTAGTACACCAAATGTAAAAAGAGATCAACGCTACAGAGAGACAGTCTCTTTAAATATGATCATCAATGAAACTTTTTTTGTAACTTTAAATACAGCAATATATAAAATTCTTCAAAGTTATAAACATAAAACAGGAAGGGTTAGTATCACAGCATAATTCTTTATCATGCAATGATTCGACACTAGCAACATTAAAAGAAATATAAAGAAATAAATATATATATAAATATAAGAAAATATTTATATATATTTATATCTGTGCTATCTGTCCTATATATATAGGACAGATAGTGCAGTTGGTAAGGTATCGGGACCGTGATCATTAGGTCCTTGGTTCAAGCCCCAACAACTGCACTTTTCTGGACAAGACCCTTGCTTGTATAACGTCTACAACCTCTAAGATGAGTGCAATAACCAAAGCCATGCCGGCTCGGACGTCGCCCGGTCTAACAAAGTTCGCGCTGCCTGTAGCTAACCAGGACAAAGCGGTGAAAAATGGGCTACTGGTTCAAAACGGATGAAATGGACTCGGACTGATAACATGGACCTCATGCAGTGCTACTTTATGAGTGAACCTCAAAAGTTGCCCCTGCAAAAAGCAGGCGCCGATTCCCAAAAACTATCGACCAATAATGTGCTTGCCCACCACTTGGAAACTGCTCTCAGGAATAGTTGCAGACAAACTGGAAGAGCACATGAGTCACTATATGACCAGTGCTTAGAAAGGAATTGGACCCAACACCCGAGGAGCCAACATCAGTTACTGGTGGATTAGACGGTCTGTCAAGACAGCAGGAAAAGGCAAACCAATCTTGCCATGGCTTGGATTGACTACAAAAAGGCCTACGACTCAATTCCCCATAGTTGGATACTTGAGTGCCTCAGTATGTACAATGTTCATCTTGCTCTTGTGGCATTCATCAATATGTCAATGACCAAATGGAAGACGGAACTGGAGGCTAATGGCAAAAAGCTGGCGAATGTCAAAATTAAGCGAGGCATCTATCAAGGTGACTCCTTATCACCGCTGCTCTTCTGCATATGCCTAAACTCTCTAAGCAATATGCTGGAGTTTAAGAGTGGCACCAAGATAAACCACTTCTTCTACATGGATGACATCAAGCTGTACGCTAACAAGAAAAGGGACATTGATTGGCTAATACACCTCACTCAGGTATACAGCAAGGACATCGGAATGACCTTCGGTATTGAGAAATGTGGAAGGCTAATTCTTAAAAAAGGCTATTCTAGGCTCACAGATGGCCTAAGAATGCCAAATGGTACCATCAAAGATATAGAAGAAGGGTACAAGTACTTGGGGATTATGCAAAGCAACATCAACCACGAAGCCGAGGTACGTCACAAAGCCATTACCGAATACAAGAACCCCTTCGGCAAGTCTTATGGAGCCAGCTCAATGCCAAGAACTAAGTCATGGCAATAAATACCTACGCACTGCCAGTAGCAAAATATTCAGCAGGCATAATAAAGTGGACTGAGGAAGCCATCAAAGAAACAGATATGGCAACTCGTAAACTGCTGACCATGCATAGAGCACTCCACCCAAAGTCTGATACTACTAGATTGTATCTTGATAGGAAAGATGGCGGTAGGGGACTCAAAATTGTACAGCAGACAGTGAAAGAAAAGGAGCAAAGCATCAAGGCATATGCAGCCTCCATGGCCATCTCAGATAAGTTGCTAGCTGAATTTCAATCGGCTGCTCTTACAACGGACCTACGCCCTGATGATGAGGAAATTGACTGGCACACGAAACCAATTCATGGTGCTTACCACCAACAAATATTTAAGGTTGGTAATCTTCACCAGACATATATGTGGCTGAACAAAGGAAACCTAACGGCCAATACAGAGTCGCTAATCATGGCAGCCCAGGAGCAAGTGCTCCCAATAAGGCAACTGCAAACGAAAATCTATCACACTAGGGACGATCCTAGATGCAGACTGTGCAAAGATGCACTTGAGACCATCCAACAAATCATCAGTGGATGCGAGCAGCTAGCAGGAAACGCGTACACTGAGCGGCATAATCATGTCGCAGGTGTTGAGTTTTATGTATATATTATTTGTATATACATAATACATAATTGAATAATTATTGTCTATGTGATGAGTATGGCCTTAATAAACCACAACACTGGTGGAAAGCTCCTGGTGAGGTCAATGAAAATGACCGCGCTAAGATCCTCTGGGACTTCTACATCCGAACTGACAAGCATGTCCTAGCAAACCAACCAGATATCTAAGGTATCTAAGGTTTTACATGAATAAATTTTATATATATATATATAAATAGATATATATGTATAAATATATATCTATATTTTCCACTGGCACATTGTTAATGGAAAATTTCAGTAAGCTCACTAATAATAGCTAGGGCTTCTAATGACATTTGCCATGACTGTGTCATGGTATTTGCTTCCATATAGCGATATATATGGCTTAGTGAGTCTGTCGATCTCTGTGGCCAAATTAGTATGGCATTGTTGTACAGATTGTTTGTTCTAAGATATTAATAACTATAGCTGGAAGGAAACACGCACATATACACAAACTTTGAGATATATATATACATTTCACTAAGCCATATATATCGCTATATGGAAGCAAATACCATGATGCAGTCATGGCGTACGCCATTAGAAGCCCTGGCTTTTATTAGTAAGCTTACTAAAATTTTCCATTGGCAATGTGCTAGGCTAATAGCAAGTGGCAGGCAACGCTCATTACTTCTTATTGTTTATAAGCTCATTTTTAATACATGGGCAACTTCGGAACACAGCTAGTTATACAATAAAGAAATAAGCATTGCATTGAATCAACTGGTTGCACTTTGGAGACTCTGAAAATAAGTTTAGTCAATCTTTATCCATCCAGTTCAAAAGTTTACTTAGAGAGCAAAGATTAGTTTTATTACAGCTGTTCAAATGTGCTGAAATTAAAATAACATATTCTAAAGTTGAGATTATTTGCATATGCGTAATTCACAAATTCATAAATCATTATAACACACCTTAAGTTTTAGGCAACTTTCAAGTGAATGAGATATTCCTATTTTTAATATGTATTCTATATTCTTATTATAGCTGGTCAAATGAGCTGAAATTGAAAAAAATATGTTCTAATGCTAAGAAAACTTACATATTCATTGATTGAATTTTAATGGCAAATTATTAGGACAACCAGCCTTTGATGTTAGGCGGCTTTCAAGTTTATTGAGTGAGATATTCCTACGTGTCAGTGCATCAATTTCTCTGTGTCAATAAATTTGATCATGTCAGATTTTTACTTAAATTAACTTCATGTTGTTGCATACTAAAGTTTTGATTTCAACAGATAAACTAGAAACGGAATAACTGAAAAAGCCTTTTTAAAGAGATTGCACTCAATTCTTACAAAAACAATGATGGGTACCCAATTAACAACCAATGGGTTTTATTAGGATAACGAGCCTTTGATGTTAGGCGGTTCTCAAGTTTATTGAGTGAGATATTCACATGTGTTGCTGCATCAATTACTCTGTGCCTCTAATTTTGATCATGTCAGATGTTTGCTTAAATTAATTTCATTTTGTTGCATCATAAAATCTACATTGCATCAGATAAATTAGTAACATAATAATTAAAAAAGCCTTTTTAGAAAAAGCTTGTATTCTGATTTTACAAAAATAATAATTGGTACCCAACTCAAAACCAATGGGTTTAATTATTCCTATACTCTGTAGTCTATACATACATTCTAAGTTGTACTCTGTCTAGACGGCTGGTTCTCAATCTTGTTGGCTACACTGAATCTTACCGCTTTTACTGAGCCCTTCTCTGTTCAAACAACAAAACCAATGTGGTGAATGAACTCACAACAAGTTGCATGTATTTTTATAAAAAACATAACCCTTGAATTTTTCTGTTATTTTTGAGAGACCTCTATTAAACCTGGGAGACTAATCTCCCAAGCCCTTAGGGTTCTTTCAAACTCAGGTTAAGAACCATTAGTATGGAGCAATGGTATTACATTCCACTTCTAAAAATCATAAATGTTCTTCTTAATTATAAATGCAGGCTGCTCCATGCAGCAGCAAGTTACAGTAGAATTCTATTGGATGTTAGAAAAGTTTCTGCTGTTTTTAAAATGCTTTTTAAACACTCCTTCCATCAAATGTACGTAACCACTCAGTGAGTAAGCCTTTACTAGTTACAAAACAATCACAATTAATCGCTGCTTTTGTTCATTTAAAACAGTGGTAACAAAGAAGCAGACTACCTCTTGTACAAAATAGATGTTTTGTTAATTTGTTAATAAATATGTATTAAGGTATATATTTATATAAAACATGTTACAAATTTTTTATATTTTTCAATTTTTAGATTCACTCCTATATATTATATTTAAATACATATTATACATTTACAATTGTTATTAAAATCATATTAAACTATATATAATTTATAGAAGTTATAACAACTTTTTTTATAAGGATAATGTCATATACATGTATTTATATTGGTATATTACTATAAAGATAAAATTATGCAAGAAAAATTATGTTTGTTTATATGCTAATATAAATATGAACTTAGTCAATCATATTAAAATAATCAAAACAAATTTCATGAGATGATTGGGCACTCGAACAGTCAAATACTAATATTGGTGTGACACAAACAAATTGGTCTGTAACCATGTGTAACTGCACAACATTTCAAACTTATTTCGCATTCAAAATCTCGTGCGCCCGGGCGATTGTTATTTTAGTTTGATGAATTGTGAGGAAGACATGTTCCTTGTGTGCCACCTCCTGTATAATTCACAACCAGTTTATGCACCCATACACAAAAATCTCATTCATTCTTTAAAAGGTTGACTATTTCTGATTTTCGTATAGGTGAAATAATAACTTGACACTAGAAAGTTTTGAAGAAACTGTTTTCACAATGGCTAAAAAAACACATGACTGATTTTTCGCAGCTCAGCAACTATCGCATGTAAAACCCATTACATCCCTTTTAAAACAACTAGCAAAATTGGAGTGTCATTTTCTTCAAACAAAAAGTCAGACAACTTCTCATAACTTGCTAACAAAAATCCACTTTATTACGGAAACAGCATCGTTCAGGTTTTTTTGCTGAATTAGGTTATACAATTTTTTAACCGGCCTGCCAACAGTTAAAGCGAAGGTGAAGACCGAAACTGAACAGTAATAAAACTTTAGTGATAAAAAGTTAAAACTCAGTCAAATAGTTCAAAGTACAAACTAAACCTTAGCTTTAAGTGCGTGTTTAGTAAGCTAAACTAAAATTAAATGAAATAAAATTTATGTTATACGTACGTCTGTCTTGAGAGTAAAGTTTCTCTTTGGGTATAATTTAATGTTAAATTTTTTGTTGATCATTGCCACTAAATATACTGAAAACAATAAAACTTCTGTAGGTAAGCATAGTTACTAAGGTTAACATACTAGTTCGTCACTAGCTTTGAATATGTACAACACTTATATAAAGTGTAGATTACTTTGACCATGGAATGTTTGAATTATATAATAACTATTGTTTCTATATTACTACATAAGATTTTTCCGCCATGCCATGTGAACCTTAGTACAGGTCAAGCCGTATGCTGAGGCAGGTAAGACCATGTACACGGACAACTCTGCTCAGAAAACTGAATATTACTTTAACATCTCTTGTTTCTGCATGATCTTCTTTAGAAATATTTACCACAACATCAATTATCTACATGGATCTTGGTTCTTTTCCCGCATCTGCCAGAGCAGGTAGACTTGGTCTAGCTAAGATAATTTAGTAAGTTATATTGATTTAATCTAGCTTAAAAGTTTATGGCATGTAAGTTTCGAAGGTAAGAACTTTTCACAAGACATACTGCAAGTAGTACAGTGTAATGTTATATTTTTTTGCAGATCATAACAACTAAATACACTCAAGTTACCTAGATATAATAATGGTTTACTATATTTATATTTCAGCAATTGCCGCCTAGCTGAAAAAAAAGTGTCAGTCTATGAATATTTCTCATGATTTTCTGATCAATATAAACGAACTTTGGTCTACCAAGTAAATAGTATTAACATGGTTCAATGCTGGTCATTGCTTTACCTATAAGATTAACTACATAATAATGAAAAGCCATCATGGGTATAATCCTTCCAAGTCCTGAATATGGTTATAGTTTATCTCTTTCTATACATGCAGGATAGTGTAAAACTGTAAACTTTCTTACAAACTAAAGACAAATTTCTTTATTATTCTTGTTTATCTCAAAGAATTACTCTGCTCTAGCATTGATGTAACATGCATTTGATATATAAAATTATGCATTTATATATACATACAAATCTATATGCGATGTCTAACCCAACATCGTGTTACCTTAGTTGGTGTTGCAGAGTTTATACAAATTACATGTAAAGTGAGAGTTTGAGTTCTGCTTGACTGAAAGGAGAGACTTTCCTCTACATAAAACATCTCAATATTATTTGGGATTTGTCAGAATTTAGGCCTTCTTCTATAATATACATGTATAATTATATCTTATGTACACGTACAAAACTATCTTTTTAAATACTTTAAAAGCATTTTATAAAGATTGTATGTTTTCTTTATAAAATGAAACTTTTAAAAGCAAGACAAATACACTCGTGTAAAATATACTCGTGTCTATCAATATAATACATACTGGTATTTATATATTATTTATAATAGTACTCTGGTGTTCTAGCGAGCTAATATAGATTCTCAGAAGTCGGGGTCAAGGGCAAGTAATAACTATCGGTTTTAGTAATCTAAACGGTTCTATGGTGGCTGGTTGGTGCAATTGCTATTTTTTAATACCATTCCACACATACTTTGCTTTTGAACATTTTAACTGTGATCAAGTTTTGTTCCGTTTAATCTTAGAATATCCTGGCAGTTTGATTTTCTCAAACGTAAACAAAAGTTCCAAAACATGGAAAATCACCTATACTTTATAATAAAATCTACTAAGATTAATTAACTCTTTGGAAATATATATGTTTAGAGCTCAAGGAAGTATAGTACTAGTTTTGCAGCTAGTAGCTTTGGCTCCCCGTCCAGGGTGGTAGACTGGTTGATTGACTTTAAACTGGTTGGAGAGTATGTGTAGTTTAATGCATCTAAGGTAACAAATTTATTATACAAATAGAAACAGCTGACTTTAAAGACCTGGCGTCATACTGTCAAAGAACAGGAGAGAACAACTAACAACATGCAACCAGCATCAGTTAACAAAAAATTAATGAAACCTGCGAACTGTGGCATATTTCTCTATATTTCATAAATATGACTGGCCATCTTTTGTATATAAATGAAGAAAGCATAGAAATTATTGAAGCTGCACAAACAGTTCATAGCATGTTGAGGTTTCCATAGTACAGATGAAGTCTTTAGGCTTGAATCTTCATTGTATGATAATTTTGCAGAGATTGAGCTTAGCAAACCTGCAAAAATAAACCACAGCGCAATGGAACTTTCTTGAGCATGTTTCTTTAGAAAGCTACAACCAAAAATACAATAATTTTTTTCTATTGGACCACACTTCTGTTTTAAAATAAAATAAGATAGCTTGACCATTTTTTTTAACTAAGTACACCAGAAGCGAACAGAAGTTAATAATGCAGAGTAACAGTCTGTTTGAATATGGCAATCGGAAACAATATAATAATTAATCTTAATCTAACTTGTTCATCACTTGATATGATCAAAATAAGAGAATATTGGTTTAGCTCTGAAATTTGAGATACATATAGATGTGTTTAAAATCATAAACACAAGAATGTTCAGTATCACAGCGTAATTACATTATTTTTCATGTCAGTGACTCGACAATTGAAAATTAAAAAAATATATATCTGACTTCTGATATAATATAATATGATTTTAAGGTACCCAAAAATTACCACAAAAAGTGATTCTGTTTTTTCACAACATTATGCTCAGAATAGAGAATATTACCTTAACATCTCCTGTTTCTGCATGTCCTTCTTTGGAAATCTCTACCAAGACATCCATTACCTACACAGTTTCTGGTTCTTTTCCCGCATGCACCAAAACAGCTAGACCATGGTCCCCAAGCATTCCACTGATTGGTTCCTTGGACTAAAGCAAAGATTGGTAAACATTTAGCGGACAACTTATGACTACATTGTTGGTAATGCATGAGACCATCAACCAGAATTAAGAGTCTGTATATCATACAGTATAGTAAGATTTGTCTTCTCTCATACTTTGTTCCCTAAACTGTTCCTTGACGTGTAATGGAGCATAACAACAGTTTTAGATAAAGTCCATGAAAAGATCTAATAGACACTCACTGCAAGTGCAGGTTTGGCAGCCATTTAGGTCACTGAGGAAACCAAGAGGACACGGACCAGTACATCTCATCAAAGGACAGGTAGTTGGATCTGCAATCAGTGCATAAAACCTGAGAAAATAACAGCGCATTTAGACAAAACCTCAAAATTTACATTTATATATTGTATATAGACAAAATGAGATTCTGTACTAAAACATTTAAGATGTCAAGAGAAGACAATTATACTCTACGTTATTAATCAAATTAACTCAATAAAGTTTGGTGTGACTGACATCTTGACAATAAAAAAGACTTGGTAGACTCATATAATTTAAATAACAGATTATTTAATGCTGTAAGTTAGAACCACAGGCTATGAAATTAAAGTAATGTCAGGTTTATAATAGCCTGCACATTTTTTATGCTTTTAAAATTTAAGAGTGTTTGCTATGAAAGTAAATAAATTCTTAATAAAGGAGCTATTTTCTATTTAAATGGAACAGGTAAGTTTTAATAATTATGAGAGAATAACAATAATAAGAACAGTAATCTGCTGACTAAAATGTTATTGAACTTATTTAGTTCAGAGTAAATTTGAAAATGACAGTCTTCGTACAATATATGTTAGCAAAGTAAGTATGATTTAAACAAGTACAATGTTTAAGATTCGAATAAGATCAGAACTCACACTTTATAAATGAATTTGAGTAATAAGAATTGGCAACATTTACAATGTCGGTATTAATTATTAGCAATATAACTCTATGATAAGAGCATACTCACTGCATTGGCAAGTTGGACATCCAGTTTGGTCAAGTGCAAAACCGTTGGAACATTGAAGGTTTACCGAACACACCAGAGCTGGGCAGACAGGAGATGGTCCTAAAATAACAGACATAAAACACTTGAAGAGAGTGTCATCTAACTGTGAATTTGAATAAGTTTAGTGATGTTTATTTGTCTGTAACCATAGTTATTCGTTCTGAGGTTGATGTTACGACTAAGAAGTTAATGGATAGATTTATGTGATTATTATACTCTTAAATGTAAGTGAAAAGTTGTTCATTACTATGACAGCTAAAACAGTATACTTACTACATTGGCAGGTAGGACATCCATTTACATCCGCTGTAAACCCATTTGGACAACGTAGGTTCGCGGGGCATGCTAATGCTGGGCAGATAGAGAGTGGTCCTAAAAATTAAATGTTTAATTAGGTCTAAAATCTCCTGTGGTCCTCACTTTTTCAACAAGCTCAACTTTTTAACCGTGATATATGATATGTGTAGAATATATACGGTAAATACATATGAACTGCGTAGAAGATTTACAGTAAATACATATATATGATCATTGTAGAAGAAATGTAGTGAAAATGTAAGAGCTGATTAAAAGATGTACAACAGACATGGAACTATGTATTATACCATGTGTTCTTAAAACAAGATAATACATACACAACAAATCCACTCGATGTAGATGGATAATAAACTCCATTATCGTCTTAAAGTTATAATATGTGAATAGCTCACCAGGTCTGCACTGACACGTGTTGCAACCATCAGGACCGATCACCCAACCATTTCCTGCAGCACAGTTTACAGGACATGATAGTCTTGGACAGCTTACAGGGCAGTTACATGGAGCTGTTGCACAAACGCATGACAGGTCTGGAGGAGCTGTAAAAGTATCAGAAAGTAAGAAAAATATGACAGGTCTGGAAGAACTGTAAAAAATCAGAAGGTAACAAAAACACAAAAGGTCTGGAGGAACTGTAAAAAAAATATAAAAGTAATATAAGTATGAACAGTCTGAAAAAAGCTAGTAAACCACCATAGAATATGCTAATTAATATCAGTGTGAATTGTTTGCAAAGCTGTGTATAAAATAAAAAACTGCGGCAATTTTGTAAAACGCCTTAATTATACTTTTATAAATTTTTGGATACCATATATAATATTAGAAAAGACACAATGTAAAGCTGTACTCACTAAAACCAGGTCCACATGGGCACCCTTGAAGAGGACAACCGAGTCTATCTGTCTGTGTTCCAAATGGACAGCGTGTGATATCACAATCTCGAGCGAATGAGCAACGTCTCGAGTCTCCATTAAACGGACCAACTGGATTCGCTAAAATTGATTAATAGGTTTTTGATTATATTACTAAGCTGTTCGCAACAAACTAGTAAATTTTTACTTTGTTTATTTAAATACCAAATTGCACATTATGCCTCATTTAATATTTATTTTAAAATTAATTTTTAACTGAAGCAAAAGCCAGAGTATGCATATAACACAAACAAAAAATGAGTACAACAAGGAAACCACAGTGTACTCACTAGGGTTTTGCGTGCATGGGCACCCTTGAAGAGGGCAACCAAATCTATCTGTCTGGGCCCCAAATGGACAGCGTGTGATATCGCAATCTTGAGCAAATGGACAATGTCTCAAGTCTCCATTAAATGGACCAACTGGACTCGCTAAAATAAATAAATAAATTTTTGATTGTATTTGTAAGATGTCGGTAACATGTATGTAACTTTTCACTCAGTGTATTTTACTACCAAACAGAATATTATGTATCATTTATTGTTTATTTTTAAATTTTTTTTCAAATGAAACAAAAGCCAGAAAATACATATAACAGATATAATGAGTAAAACAAGTAAACCACAGAGCACTTACTGAGGTTTTGTGTGCATGGGCACCCTTGAAGAGGACAACCAAATCTATCTGTCTGGGCCCCAAATGGACAGCGTGTGAAATCACAATCCTGAGCAAATGGACACAGTCTCAGGTCATCATTAATCGGATATACTGGACTCGCTGAAACAGTTTAACAATCTCATGAATACAGTATTCACTTCTAATTCAAATATCATAATATATGTTATAATAGGTGAAAAAATGTGAGGTATAAAAAGTCTGAATATGTTCTTAAACAACAGATTTAGTAGGTCAAAGATTGACATGAAAAAATATTGATAGACAATACCGGTTGAAAAGAGTTATACAGTAAATATCTCTTACTTGCACCACTGTAACCGATGGCGACAACAAGTAATACAAGGAGAGCAAAATACTTCATGTTATCAACTTTAGAGTGAATCTAAGACTGTGTACAGACAGAACTTTCAGCTATCTTTATATATACAAGCACACTGTGTATGTTACCATAGCAACCAGTAAATTAATGGTATGGATTGTAATGCATGATTTTCCTGTACTCCCCGATGACAGCCAATTATTAATCACTAATCTTCTCTATATTGAATGTATATCTATTACTATTAAATATTCCTGCAATGATTGTATGTGTTACAAGATTTAATAAACCCATTGTGTCTGTACATAAGATGATTGCTCTAGGAAGTATTTCAACTCTTATCCGCGTGTCTAGTTTATATATATTTTTATTGATATAGTTATGCATAGAAGTTACTTACGTTGTACCGTGTAAGTAAAATGTCTGACCGATATTCTTGTTAGTTTAAAGCTGACTAATATTATGTAGACTCTTGTTCTTCTCTCAAATAGTTTACTAGCTGAGTTTGATTCACTAATACTTACTGATGTTTAAAATAATAAAATGTGACAAAAATCCCTTAGAATTAATAGTCAGGAGAAATGAATCATTGTATCTACAGTATAAAATCAGCTTTTTATATATTACAGGTGCAAAAGTAAACGCAACCAGAAAATCTAATAACAATGTGGAAGTAACCCTCAACATTTTATATACAGTATGTAATAATTGCATTTATTCACACCCTTTACTCTATGTAAAAATCGATTGTAGCCAAATATTATAGAAAATCTCAGTTTTAAAATGCTTTTAAGTTTAACGAGAGCCTGGAGTAACAATATTAGAATTTGTTTCCGAAAGAAAGTTGCTTGACAAACAATAAATTCGAAACATTGTGTTATGTTGTTGCTAAAAAGTGTGGCTTGTTAAAGAAATTCGAGTCTAATAACCAGATATCTAAGTCAAGAATAATAGAATATTTACATGTATGTCACTGTGGTAGTTGAAAGGTAACTTTAAAGACAACTTTATGGTGTCAGCCAACATTATTATGTTTCAACCCAATGAAAACAAGTATTCCAACTACCTAAAACACTTTTCTCATGGTACATGTATATGTATTTTGAAAATGAGAATGGCAAAGGTTGTTATGCGTTACATACAAATCAATTTTGTATGCAAAGGCCTTATTATTACCAGTATCGTCGTATTCAAATATTTGATGGATAGCTTTTAGTAAAACAATAAATTTTTTATTTCCGCTCAATTCTATGTAAAAAAAGTTATTATTAATTAAGCATATTCAGGACTTTTATTTTGTTTTCTCAGTTTGCATGTATTTTATATTTTATTTTCTCAGTTTGCATGAATTTTATTATTACCAATTAATATTTTATTGTAATTATAGCTAAGCAGACTTAATTTAGCTATTATAATTGCTAATTATTTCACATCTAAACCCTTTCATAGCTGTTTTATTTTTTTTAATTTATTCGACTTGCACAAAATAATTTCTTTATGATATAAAATTTGAGAGTTACAGTTGTTTGACAAAGTCTGAAAACCTTTACAGTTGTCTTTATGTTTTCTCCTAATTTATTTCAACTACACAAAACACTACAAAAACAACTACACAGTCGATACTAGTGCAGATGGAAAAGTGATATATCACACTGTTTTTGTCTGACAGAACGGAGAGAATGTCGAAGCTCTTCCCATAAATGTCTGCGTGAGAAGAATTGACCTTGACTCCATAGATAATAATTGAACATTACACAACAATATTTTAACAGAGGCATCGTAACGTGTAGGCGTATTGCTAAAATAATTAGCGTGTAGTTATGGTATATCAAATATGATAACGCCTTAAATCAATATTTTCTAACAGGAGAATGGGTGTGAAAGTGTGATCGAAATACTAAAGTCATGGCTATAGCAAGACAATAAAAATGAAAAAGACACCTCTGACCAATTTGCTCGCTACCTTACCTAACACTTTGTTTAAAGTTAGTATTTACTGTTGCTACTAGAGATGTCTGTGTATGAATCATTAGACATGCAATAACATCAGCACATTTTGGTTCTCTTAGAGCTAAGCCAGCACTTAGAGGAATACATGTTACACATATAACACTGGTACTATATGAATTCAGCAGTTACCTTGGAACTGAATAAAATAGGTAAGTCTATGAATATTTCTCATGATTTTCTGATCAATATAAATGAACTTTGGTCTATCAAGTGAATAGTATTAACATGGATCGATGCTGGTCATCGCTGTATCTATAAGATTAACTACATATTAATGAGTAGCCATCATGGATATAACCCTTCCAAGTCTTGGATATGGTTATAGTTTACCATCTTCTATACCTGCAGGATATTGTAAAACTGTAAACTTTCTCATAAACTAAAAAATAAATTTTTTCATTGCACTTGTTTTTTTTTGAACACTTACTCTTCTTTAGCATAGATGTAACACGTATTTGATATGGGAGTACTTTAGGTGAGTGCTCAAACTCCCAGGTCTCTGGTAGGAGACTCGAGTTAGAGCAGACTTTACCCCCATACAGGTTAACCGAGGTGAGGAAACAATTTTATATATAGATAAAAAAATATATATATACATAATTATTCAAATGTATCCTACTTGAAACTAAAATCAGAGTGCTCAACATAGGATGGAGCAGTATAAATTGGAAAGTCAAATAGCTGCTATTTGACTTTTATATTGGAAAGTCAAATAGGGCTATTTGACTTTCCAATATATACATAATTATATATAGGAAAAGTAAGTTAGATCACAGCCAGAACAAAGTAAATCTTTAAAAAAATGAGAGATTTAAAATAGAATATTTAGTAAATATATATATAATTAAGTAAATATATATATATACATAATTATATATATATTTAATTATGTATATATATTATATATACATAATTATATATATATATTTATTAATTTGTATTGATATATAATATATATTTATATATACATAAACACTTATATATGTTAACATTGCAGAGTCATAATAGCATAGCTCCTTACTGAACAATTTAAATTCATGTTCTACATATGCATAACTTTTACTGCCAATGCTTATTGCAACAATAGAGCTTTTAGAAAACAAAAGAAGCATTGACTGTATTTAAATCAGCATGTGATATACCTTACCTTTCCATATTTAATCAGCTCAGTGGTTTCCCTGAATTTGTCATTTCATAGATTGCTTTGTTAATATTAACCTTTAGCTATACAGAACTGCTTGAAATTTTTATTAGAGATTCTTTTAGCTTTCGAAAACATTAAATTAAAAATGAGGATTTATTAATGGAATATTTGTTTCAAAATGCAGTTGTTAATTCTCTGAAAGAAATATAGAAACAGGTATATTTCTATGGAAAGTTTTCACTAGAACTAAACTATAACCTTACAGGAAACTGGCGACATCACAAAAACTTTCGTGGTTTTATAATAATAAATAAATAATGATTCCTGTAACAAAGAGACATCTATAGAAATAATTACAATCAAGCAAATGTTCAGCGTGTTTCAGGTCTTATTTTTATATCTCATTCTAACTCTTTTAATATCATAACTTTTATAAATCTAATAATTCTCCATCTTTTCTCAGTTACAGTTTATAAATGATTATAGTTAGAATCTAGGATATGCCGGTATCAACACTGGTCATTGTTCATTTTATAAGATTAGCTACATATTAATAGCCATCATGGATGTAATCCTTCCATGTCCTGATTATTGTTATAATATGTAATTTCAAATGCAAGGAGGTTATTGTAGGACCGTCTGATTGGATACCAAGTTACTAAAAATTCTATTTTAAATCTCTCATTTTTTTAAAGAGTTACTTTGTTCTGGCTGTGATCTAAGTCACTTTTCCTATACATGATATGTATCTATGCTATTCATATCTAACCTATCAATGGTTATAACTTAATACATGTGTACTAACATAATAGCCATCTGGGTGCATACCCAAACACACAATACCTGTTTTCATTGGGTTGAAACATAATAATGATTGCTGACTCCAGAAAGCTGTCTTTAAAGTTACCTTTCAACTACATAACACAATGATTCCAATTTGTTGTCTTTTAAGCAACTTTCTTTTGGAAACAAGTTGTAATATTGTTACTCCAGGCTCACATTAAACTTAAAAGCATTTTAAAAGCTAATATCTTCTATAAGATTTGGATACAATCAATTTTTACATAGAGTAAAGAGTGTGAATAATTGCAATTAATACATCTAATGATATATATAAAATGTTCAGGGTAACTTTCACCGAATTGTATTAATAGGTTTTAATGTTGCACAGCCAATCACTAAGTATATGTTTAGTACTAATTCATATAGAAGAATTCATATATTTATATATAATATATATATATATATATAAATATATATATATATATATATATATCTATATATATCTATATATATATAAATGTAGGTAATCATATGAATAATCATAAAACTTGATTATATAGTGTAGATACAATGATTCATCTCTCCTTACTATTACTCCTAATGAATTTTAACAACTTGTTATTATTTTCAACATCAGTAAGAGTTAGTGAATCGAACTCAGATAGTAAATAATTCAAGAGATGAACAAATGTTTACATAATATGAGTTAGTTTTAAACTAACAAAGATATTGGTCAGACATTTTACTTACACGGTACAAGGTAAGTAACTTCTATGCATAAATATATCAATACAAATATATATAAATTAGACACGCGGATAAGAGTTGAACTACTTCCTAGAGCAATCATCTTATGTACAGACACAATGGGTTTATTTAATCTTGTAACACATACAATCATTGCAGGAATATTTAATAGTAATAAATATACATTCAATATAGAGAAGATTATTGATTAATAATTGGCTGTCATCGGGGAGTACAGGAAAATCATGCATTACAATCCATATTTGCTAATCTACTCGTTGCTATGGTAACGCACACAGTGTGTTTGTATATATAAAGATAGCTGAAAGTTATGTCTGTACACAGTCTTAGATTCACTCTAGAGTTGATAACATGCAGTATTTCGCTCTCCTTATATTACTTGTTGTCGCCATCGGTTACAGTGGTGCAAGTAAGAGATATTTACTGTATTACTCTTTTCAACCAGTATTATCTATCAATATTTTTCATGTCAATCTTTTACCTACTACATATGCTGTTTAAGGACACATTCAGATTTTTTATACCTCACAGTTATTTCATCTGATATAACATATATTACGATGTTTGAATTAGAGGTAAATACTGTATTTATGAGATTGTTAAACTGTTTTAGCGAATCCAGTTGGTCCGTTTAATGGAGACTTGAGACGTTGCCCATTCGCTCAAGATTGCGATATCACACGCTGTCCGTTTGGAGCTCAGACAGATAGATTTGGTTGTCCTCTTCAAGGGTGCCCATGCGCGCAAAACCCTAGTGAGTACACAGTGGTTAACTTGTTTATACTCATTATACATGTTGTATGTATTTTCTGACTTTTGTTTCATTTGGAAATTACTTTAAAAATAAACAATGAATAATGCATAATATTCTATTTGATAGTAAATTGCAATGAGTGGAAAACTACTTGTATGTTTCCGACAACTTTGGAATACAATACAAAATTTATTTATTAATTTTAGCGAATCAAGTTGGTCCAATTAATGGAGACTCCAGACGTTGCCCATTTGCTCAAGATTGTGATATCACACTCTGTCCATTTGGGGCCCAGACGGATAGATTTGGTTGTCCTCTTCAAGGGTGCCCATGCACGCAAACCCCTGGTGAGTATTCCATGGTTTACTTGTTTATACTCATTATACATGTTGTATGTATTTTCTGGTCTTTGTTTCATTTGGAAATCACTTTAAAAATAAACAATGAATGATGCATAATATTCTATTTGGTAGTAAAATGCAATGAGTAGAAAATTACTTGTATGTTTCCGATAACTTAGGAATACAATCAAAAATTTATTTATTAATTTTAGCGAATCAAGTTGGTCCAATTAATGGAGACTCCAGACTATGCCCATTCGCTCAAGATTGTGATTTCACACGCTGTCCATTTGGGGCCCAGACAGATAGATTTGGTTGTCCTCTTCAAGGGTGCCCATGCACACGAAACCCTAGTGAGTACACAGTGGTTTACTTGTTTAACTCATTTTTGTTTTTCTATGTTATATGCATATTCTGGCTTTTGCTTCATTTGGAAATTACTTTTAAAATAATCAATAAATTAGGCATAAGGTTCAGTTTGGTAGTAAATTAAACTGAGTAAAGATTTACTAATGTGTTACGGACAGCTTAGTTAGGTAATCAAAACTTATTAATCAATTTTAGCGAATCAAGTTGGTCCGTTTAATGGAGACTCGAGACGTTGCCCATTCGCTAAAGATTGTGATATCACACGCTGTCCGTTTGGAGCACAGACCGATAGACTCGGTTGTCCTCTTCCAGGTTGCCCATGTGGACCTGGTTTTAGTGAGTACTGCTTTACATTGAGTTTATTCTATTATTATACACTATACTCAAATCTTTATAAAAGTATAATTAAAGCGTTTTACAAAATTGCAACATTTTTTTATTTATACACAGCTTTACAAACGATATAGAATAATTTAAATTAGTGTCTTCGATGATGGCTTACTAGCTTTTCCAGACCTGTCATACTTCTGTTACCTATTTATATTTTTTACGGCACCTCCAGAACTTTCGAGTCTTTGTTAACTTCTGATCTTTTAACAGCTCCTCCAGACCTGTCATGCGTTTGTGTAACAGCTCCATGTAACTGCCCTGTAAGCTGTCCGAGACTATCCTGTCCTGTAAACTGTGCAGCAGGAAATGGTTGGGTGATCGGTCCTGATGGTTGCAACACGTGTCAGTGCAGACCTGGTAAGCTATTGACCTATTATAGCTTTAAGACTATAAAAAAAGTATTATCCATCTACATCGAGTGGATTATGTGTGCATAAATTATCTTGTTTTTAGTTCACATGGTATAATACAGAGTTCCATGTCTGTTTTACATCTTCTAATCAGCTCTTAGATTTTCACAACATTTCTTCTATAATGATCATATATATGTATTTACTGTAAATCTTCTACGCAATTCATATGTATTTACCGTATATATTCTACACATATCATATATCACGCCTTAAAAGTTGAGCTTGTTGAAAAAGTGATGATCACAGGAGATTTTAGACTTGATTGAACATTAAATTTTCAGGACCACTCTCTATCTGCCCAGCATTAACATGTCCAGCAAACATACGTTGTCCAAATGGGTTTACAGCGGATGTAAATGGATGTCCTACCTGCCAATGTAGTAAGTACATGTATACTGTTTTAGCTGCAGTAAAAAAGACTAACTTTTGACTTACATTTAGCAATGTATAATAATCACAAAAAATCCATTAATTAATTTCTTAGCAGTAACATAAACTGCAAAACAAATAACTATGGTTACAGACAAATAGACATCACTAAACTTATTAGAATTCACAGTTAGAGGACGTTCTCTTCAAGTGTTTTATGTCCGTTTATTTAGGACCATCTCCTGTCTGCCAAGCTCTGGTGTGTCCGGTAAACCTTCAATGTTCCAACGGTTTTGCACTTGACCAAACTGGATGTCCAACTTGCCAATGCAGTGAGTATGCTCTTATCATATAGAGTTATCTTGCTAATAAATAATACCTAAATGTAGTCAATTCTTATTACTCAATTTCATTTATAAAGTGTGAGTTCTGATCTTATTCGAATCTTAAACATTGTACTGTTTAAATCATACTTACTTTGCTGACATATATTGCACGAAGACTGTCATTTTCAAATTAACTCTAAACTAAATAAGTTCAATAACATTTTAGTCAGCAGATTACTGTTCTTATTATTGTTATTCTCTCATCATTATTAAAACTTACCTGTTTCATCAAAGTAGAAAATAGCTCTTTTATTAGAAGTGATCTACTTTCATAGCAAACACTCCTAATTTTTAAAAGCATAAGAAGTGTACAGACTATTATAAACTTAATATAGTTTTAGTTTCATAGCCGTTAGTCCTTATTTACAACATTATATAATCTGTTATTAGTGAAACTCATTAAGTCTATCGGATCTTTTTTATTGTCATCATGTCAGTCACGTCAAATTTTATTGAATTATTTTGATTAATAACATAGAATACTGTTTTCTCTTTACATTTTGAATGTTTTTAGTACAGAATTTGATGTTGTATTTATAAAATATATAAATGTAAATTCTGAGATTTTGTCTAAATGCGCTGTTGTTTTCATATTTTTATTCACTGATTGCAGACCCAACTGCCTGTCCTTTGGTGAGATGTACTGGTCCATGTCCTCTTGGTTTCCTCAGTGACCTAAATGGCTGCCAAACCTGCACTTGCAGTGAGTGTCATTTAGATCTTTTCATTGACTTTATTTAAGACTGGTGTTATGTGCCATTACATGTCAAGGAACAGTTTAGATAACAAATTATAAGAGAAGACAAATCTCCCTATACTAATGTATTATATACAGACTCTTAAATCTTGTTGATGATCTTATGCATTACCAACAATGTAGTCATAAGTTGTCCGCTTAATGTTTCTCAATCTTTGTCCAAGGAATCAAGACAAGAACCAGAAACTGTGTAGGTAATGGATGTCTTGGTAGAGATTTCCGAAAAAGGACATGCAGAAACAGAAGATGTTAAGGTAACAAAAATGTATTGTTTGTAAAAAAGATTCATTTTTGTGGTAAAATTTGGGTACATTAAAATCATAATATATTATATCAGAAGTGAGTTAAATATTTTTTAATTTTCTTTTTGTCAAGTTACCAACATGGAAAACAATTGCGCTGTGTTACTGAACATCCTCGCATTTATGATTTTGAACACATCTATATATATATTTCAAATTTCAGAGCTAAACTAATATTCTTTTCGATCAAATGATGAACAAGTTAGAATAAGATTAAATATTATACTGCTTCCGATTGTCGTATTCAAAGAGACTGTCACTCTGCATTATTAATCTCTGTTCGCTTTTGGCGTGCTTAGTTAATTCAACTGGTCAAGCTATATTATTTTTATCTAGCCTGTGGTACCAACTTTATCTAACTTGAACACAAAAATAATAAATTAAGACAAAAGCGAAGCCAAAAGTAGAAACTTTTTTTTATTTTTGGCATTAGCTTTCTAAACAGACATGCTCAAGAAAGTTGCATTATGCTGTAGTTTAATTTTGCAGGTTCGAAAAGCTTTACCTCTGCAAAATCGCCTTACCATGAAGATTCAAGCTTAAAGGCTTCATCATTAGTGTGGAACTTTCAACATGCTATGAACTGTTTTGTGAGGTTTCAATAATTTCTATGTTTTCTTCATTCATATACAAGAGATGGCCAGTCATATTTATGAAATACACAAAAATATGTTGCAGTACGCAGGCTTCATTAGTTTTTTGTTAACTGATGCCGGTTGCATGTTGTTAGTTGTTTTCTCTTGTTCTTTGACAATACAATGCCAGGTCTTTAAAGTCAACAGTTTTTTTCGTATAATAATATTGTTACCTTAGATTCATTAAACTACACATAATCTCCAACCAGTTTAAATTCAATCAACCAGTAGATCTACCAACCTGGACAGGGAGCCAAAGCTACTAGCTACAAAACTAATACAATACTTCCTTGAGCTTTAAAGGTTGACTTGCAACAAAATTTACATTACAGTTATTTGGTATGAAAAGATTCGCCATGTCTTACTCTGTTGTGTTGTAAGTGCCAAATATGTGGAAATGTGATTACAAGCTCTTGAAAGCTCAAAAACGAACAGCTGTTGTATATTGGAATCTCTTTGTTTCAATGACGTAACCACAAAGTTTTGTTATCGTCTTGTCACGTATGTTCTCACGTGAATTAAAAAGCCAATAAACAGCTCAATATAAAACTTATCGTAGTACTAGTTTATGACAAACACTTTGGGTTTTACCGAAGACACCGTATCAAATATAGATGCTCGCTACATTACAGTTTTTTTCGGCATTATTCAATCGTCAAGTCGTAACCTGATCATGTGACCAAATACTTCGCAAATAATTTTTGCAGCACTTTTCGATATTCACAGGTGACCAACAGACTCGTCATGATTATCGGATAATGATGTGTACTCCTTCGATCTAAGGTTAAAAAGTTTAACGATTTTTTACGGTAAGTTATGTCAGTGCTAAAAGTGACAGCATTACAGGGACGGTAAAACAGACGCATAAGAACAATAGACATAGTTTTATTGAATGCGTGCAGTATATTTGTGAAAATTATTCGACGAATAAGGTTGAAAAAAGTGTAAACAGAAACCATCTCTCACAACTACACCACATTTGAGCCCTTTTGGAAAGATTATCCAAACTATGGCGGTCTCGTGTGGCTGCAATTTCCTGTTCGTTTTTGAACTTTTAGGAGCTTGTAATCACATTTCCACATATTTTCCACCTACAACACAACAGAGTAAGACATGGTGAATCTTATCATATCCAATAACGGTAATGTGAATTTTGTTGCAAATCAACTTTTAAGCATATTTATTACCAAATGGTTATATAGATGAGTCAGGATATCAACTCACCATGTATTTATCACACAGTCTCAACACCGGTTGCACTTTGGATAGTCTGAAAATAAGTGAAGTCAATCTTTATCTATCCTATTCAAAAGTTACTTAGAAAACAAAGAGTGGTCTTATTATAGCTGGTCAAATGAGCTGAAATTGAAAAAAAACAACTTCTAATGCTAAGAAAACTTACATATTCATTGATTGAACTTAAATGGCAAATTATTAGGATAACAAGCCTTTGATTTTAGGTGGCTTTCAAGTTTATTCAGTGAGATATTCCTACGTGTCAGTGCATCAATTACTCTGTGTCAATAAATTTGAACATGTCAGATTTTTTACTTAAATTAACTTCATGTTGTTACATAATAAAGTTTAGTTTTCAACCAATAAATAACTGAATAAATGAAAAAGCCTTTTTAAAGAGATTGCATTCAATTCTTACAAAAAAAAATAATGGGTACCCAATTATCAACCAATGGTTTTAATTAGTACAATTATTCTATACGTATGTGGTATGTTTTACTCTGTCTACACAAATGGTTCTTAACCTTGTTGGCTATAATAAATCTCACCACTTTTGCTAAAACATTTGTTCAAAGATCTAAATAAACCAACGCAATGAATAAACTCACAACAAATTACATATTTGTTGTAATGTAAGTGTGTAATAATACACGAGTTTTTTGGTTCCTTTTGAAAGACCTTTTTTTGTAGTGCTAGTGTTCCCTAAGTTCTTTTTAAAGATGAGCCTACACAGAATCTTAGTAGAATTTATCATAAAGTATCGGTATTTTTTGATGTCTTGGGTTTTTTTACGTTTGAGAAACTCGAACTGCCAGGATGTTTAAAGATTAAACTGAACAAGACCTGATGACGGTTTAAATGTTCAAAAGGAAAAGTATGCGTAGAATGGTATTACTAGTTAGCAATGTTGCAATAGTTGATATTGACTGTTATGTTAAGTTGCAGCGGCTCTTGTCTTTATTCTTTCGGTCTATTAGCAACTAAGAGCGTCATAATTGCGCTTTGGCTTGAGCTGAGAATTTTAACAGTGATCAAGTTATATCGATTTCAACATTGAAGCATCCAAGAAATTAAATTCCCTTAAACATAAAAAACAATTGAAAATGTTGGAAAAATATTGATAATTGCTAATGAAGTCAACCAAAATTTGAACTTTATCTTGAATGCTCCTCCTGTTTAATTTGTTATTTACTACCATAAAAGTCATGTCTTTTGTTTCTCCACAGTTGAAGGTTACAAAACGAGTCCAAAAAATGGTCCAACTCATAAATTCCGCATGGTAGGTCATCACTCCAGCAATTGCACCGACCAACCACCATGGAACCATATTCATTACTGCTACCGATAGTTATAATTTGCCTTTGACCACGACCTCTGAGAATTTCTATTAGCTCGCTTAGACAACAGAGTACTAGTATAAATAATATATAAATACCGGTATGTATTATATTGATAGACACGAATATCTTTGCACGAGTCTTTTTCTCTTGTTTTTTATAGTTTTATTTTATAAAGATAACATAGAATCTTTGTAAAATCCTTTAACAATGTGTAAAAAGTTAGTCTCACATAAGATATAAATATACATGTATATAATAGAAGAAGGCCTAAATTTCAACAATTCCTAAGTAATATTGAGATGCTTCATATATAGAGGAAAGTCTCTCCTTTCAGTCAAGCAGAACTCATAGTCTCGCTTGAAATTGAATAAATTCAGCAACACAAAAATAGGGTAATACGAGTTTGGGCTAGATATTGCATGTTGATTTGTATGTATACATGTATATAAATATCATATATCAAAGGCGTGTCACATCAATGCTAGAGCAGAGTAATTCTTTGACACAAACAAGAATAATAAAGAAGTTTATTTTTTAGTTTATGAGAAAGTTGACAGTTTTACACTATCCTGCATGTATAGAAAGAGGTAAACTATAGCCATATTCAAGACTTGGAAGGATTATACTCATGATGGCTACTCATTAATATGTAGTTCATCTTATAGATAATACAATGACCAGCACTGGTCCATGTTAATACTATTCACTTGGTAGACCAAAGTTCATTAATATTGATCAGAAAATCATGAGAAATATTCATTGACTTGCACATTTTTATGCAGCTACAAGGTAACTGCTGAATTCCTATAATATCGATGTTATACATATAACATGTATTCCTGTAAGTGCCGATTTTGCTCAAAAAATGGAAATGTACTGTTTTCATTGTGTGTCTAATAATTCATAGACGGGCATCAGTTACTGTATAACAAGGGTGATTACTGAGTATAAACAAAAGTGTTGGATGAGGCAGCGAGATTTAAGTTAGTCCATAAGTGAAGTAAACCATTAATATATCTAGCTAACTTTTAACCTAGATTAAATCAATTCAACTTACTAAATTATCTTAGCTAGACTGTGTCTACCTGATCTGGCAGATTCCGTGAAAGAACCAAAGACCGTGTAAATAATTGTCTTGGTCGATATTTTCAAAGAAGGTCATGCAGAAACAAGAGATATTAAAGTATTATTCTGTTTTCTGAGCAGAGTTGTCCATGTACCTGGTTTTACCAATGGCCAGGTAAAGACTTTCCTCGATGCATAACGTCCAGTATATGATGGGGATTTCTTACCTCTGAGACAGGTGTACAGTGTGCCCTCAGGATACGACTTGACCTGTTCTGAGGTTCACATGGCATGCTAAAAAAATCCTAAGAAACTTTTAAGATTAAGATATATTTCCAGTTATTATTAAAATTATATTAAATTATATATATTTTATAGACAAGACAAAATTTTTTTTTATAAGTATAATGTCATATATTTACAGTGGTATATTACTATAAAGATAAAATTATATATGTTTATATATATAGTGATATAAATATGAATTTATTCAATCATATTAAATTAAACAGCTGAAAGTTCATGAGAAGATGGCACACTCAAACAGTCAAATACCAATATTGGCGTGACACAAAACAAATTGGTCTGTAACCATGTGTAACTGCACAACATTTCAAATTTATTTCACATTCATAATCTCGTGCGCATGAGCGATTGTTATTCCAGTTTGATGAATTGTGAAGAAGACATGTTCCTCGTGTGCCACCTCATGTATAAGTCACAACCAGTTTATGCACCCATACACAAAAATCTCATTCATTCTTTAAAAAATTGACTATTTCAGATTTTTGTATAGATGAAATAATAACTTTACACTAGAAGTTTTGCTGACACTGTTTTCACAATGGCTGAAAAAAAAACAGGAAAAAACATTTTTCTCAGCTCAGCAATTATCACACGTAAAACCCAATACATCCCTTTTAAAACAACTAGCAAAGTTGGAATTGGATTTTCTTCTAACGAAAAGCCAGACAATTTTTCTTAATTTGCTAACAACGATCCACAATATTACGGAACTAGCATCGTTCTGGCTTGTTTGATGAAGTAGGTTGAAAAAGTTTTTAATGGGCCTGCTAACAGTTAAAGCGAAGGTGAGAACTGAAACTTATAAGTGAGTAAACTTTAGTAATATGAAGTTAAAACTCAGTCAAATAGTGCAAAGTACAAAGTAAACCTTAGCTTTAAGTGCGTGTTTAGTAAGCTAAATTAAAATTAAATGAAATAAAATTTATGTTATTCGTACGTCTGTCTTGAGAGTAAAGTTTCTCTTTGGGTATACTTTAATGTTAAATTTTTTGTTGATCATTGCCACTAAATATACTGAAAACAATAAAACTTCTGTAGGTAAGCATAGTTACTAAGGTTAACATACTAGTTCGTCGCTAGCTTTGAATATGTACAACACTTATATAAAGTGTAGATTACTTTGACCATGGAATGTTTGAATAATATAATAACTATTGTTTCTATATTACTACATAAGATTTTTCCGCCATGCCATGTGAACCTTAGTACAGGTCAAGCCGTATGCTGAGGCAGGAAAGACCATGTACACGGACAACTCTGCTCAGAAAACTGAATATTACTTTAACATCTCTTGTTTCTGCATGATCTTCTTTAGAAATATTTACCACAACATCAATTATCTACATGGTTTTTGGTTCTTTTCCCGCATCTGCCAGAGCAGGTAGACTTGGTCTAGCTAAGATAATTTAGTAAGTTATATTGATTTAATCTAGCTTAAAAGTTTATGACATGTAAGTTTCGAAGGTAAGAACTTTTCACAAGACATACTGCAAGTAGTACAGTGTAATGTTATATTTTTTTGCAGATCATAACAACTAAATACACTCAAGTTACCTAGATATAATAATGGTTTACTATATTTATATTTCAGCAATTGCCGCCTAGCTGAAAAAAAAGTGTCAGTCTATGAATATTTCTCATGATTTTCTGATCAATATAAACAAACTTTGGTCTACCAAGTAAATAGTATTAACATGGTTCAATGCTGGTCATTGCTTTACCTATAAGATTAACTACATAATAATGAAAAGCCATCATGGGTATAATCCTTCCAAGTCCTGAATATGGTTATAGTTTACCTCTTTCTATACATGCAGGATATTGTAACACTGTAAACTTTCTTACAAACTAAAGACAAATTTCTTTATTATTTTTGTTTATCTCAAAGAATTACTCTGCTCTAGCATTGATGTAACATGCATTTGATATATAAAATTATGCATTTATATATAAATACAAATCTATATGCGATGTCTAACCCAACATCGTGTTACCCTACTTGGTGTTGCAGAGTTTATACAAATTACATGTAAAGTGAGAGTTTGAGTTCTGCTGGACTGAAAGGAGAGACTTTCCTCTACATAAAACATCTCAATATTATTTGGGATTTGTCAGAATTTAGGCCTTCTTCTATTATATACATGTATAATTATATCTTATGTACACGTACAAGACTATCTTTTTAAATACTGTAAAAGCATTTTATAAAGATTGTATGTTTTCTTAAAAAAAAAACTTTTAAAAGCAAGACAAAGACACTCGTGCAAAATATATTCGTGTCTATCGATATAATACATACCGGTATTTATATATTATTTATAGTAGTAATCTGGTGTTCTAGCGAGCTAATATAGATTCTCCGAGGTCGGGTCAAGGGCAAGTAATAACTATCGGTTTTAGTAATCTAAACGGTTCTATGGTGGCTGGTTGGTGCAATTGCTATTTTTAATACCATTCCACGCGTACTTTGCTTTTGAACATTTTAACTGTGATCAAGTTTTGTTCCGTTTAATCTCAGAACATCCTGGCAGTTTGATTTTCTCAAACGTAAACAAAATCCAAAAACATAGAAAAATACTGATACTTTATAATAAAATCTACTAAGATTAATTAACTCTTTGGAAATATATATGTTTAGAGCTCAAGGAAGTATAGTACTAGTTTTGCAGCTAGTAGCTTTGGCTCCCCGTCCAGGGTGGTAGACTGGTTGATTGACTTTAAACTGGTTGGAGAATATGCGTAGTTTAATGCATCTAAGGTAACAAATTTATTATACAAATAGAAACAGCTGACTTTAAAGACCTGGCGTCATATTGTCAAAGAACAGGAGAGAACAACTAACAACATGCAACCAGCATCAGTTAACAAAAAATTAATGAAACCTGCGAACTGTGGCATATTCCTGTATATTTCATAAATATGACTGGCCATCTTTTGTATATAAATGAAGAAAGCATAGAAATTATTGAAGCTGCACAAACAGTTCATAGCGTGTCGAGGTTTCCATAGTACAGATGAAGTCTTGAGGCTTGAATCTTCATTGTAAAATAATTTTGCAGAGGTTGAGCTTAGCAAACCTGCAAAAATAAACCACAGCGCAATGCAACTTTCTTGAGCATGTTTCTTTAGAAAGCTACAACCAAAAATACAATAATTTTTTTCTATTGGACCACACTTCTGTTTTAAAATAAGATAAGATAGCTTGACCATTTTTTTTAACTAAGTACACCAGAAGCGAACAGAAGTTAATAATGCAGAGTGACAGTCTGTTTTAATATGGCAATCGGAAACAATATAATAATTAATCTTAATCTAACTTGTTCATCACTTGATATGATCAAAATAAGAGAATATTGGTCTAGCTCTGAAATTTGAGATACATATAGATGTGTTCAAAATCATAAACACAAGAATGCTCAGTATCACAGCGTAATTACATTATTTTTCATGTCAGAGACTCGACAATTAAAAATTAAAAAAATATATATTTGACTTCTGATATAATATAATATGATTTTAAGGTACCCAAAAATTACCACAAAAAGTGATTCTGTTTTTTCACAACGTTATGCTCAGAATAAAGAATATTACCTTAACATCTTTTGTTTCTGCATGTCCTTCTTTGGAAATCTCTACCAAGACATCCATTACCTACACAGTTTCTGGTTCTTTTCCCGCATGTACCAAAACAGCTAGACCATGGTCCCCAAGCATTCCACTGATTGGTTCCTTGGACTAA
The DNA here is from genome assembly GCF_963576615.1 of Watersipora subatra. Taxonomy (NCBI): domain Eukaryota; kingdom Metazoa; phylum Bryozoa; class Gymnolaemata; order Cheilostomatida; family Watersiporidae; genus Watersipora; species Watersipora subatra. The sequence continues at coordinate 55,316,852 of NC_088711.1, read as the reverse complement.
AACAAAGATTGAGAAACATTTAGCGGACAACTTATGACTACATTGTTGGTAATGCATAAGACCATCAACGAGATTTAAGAGTCTGTATATCATACAGTATAGTGAGATTTGTCTTCTCTTATACTTTGTTCCCTAAACTGTTCATTGACGTGTAATGGAGCATAACAACAGTTTTAGATAAGGTCCATGAAAAGATCTAATAGACACTCACTGCAAGTGCAGGTTTGGCAGCCATTTAGGTCACTGAGGAAACCAAGAGGACATGGTCCAGTACATCTCATCAAAGGACAGGCAGTTGGGTCTGCAATCAGTGCATAAAAATATGAAAATAACAGCGCATTTAGACAAAACCTCCAAATGTACAATTATATGCTGTATATAGACAAAATGATATTTTGTACTTAAGAACATTAAGATGTAAAGAAAAAACAATTATACTCTATGTTATTAATCAAATTAACTCAATAAAGTTTGGCGTGACTGACATCATGACAATAAAAAAGACTTGGTAGACTCATATAATTTCACTAATAACAGATTATATAATGCTGTAAGTTAGAACCAGAGGCTATGAAATTAAAATAATGTCAGGTTTATAATATAGCCTGTACATTTTTTATGCTTTTAAAATTTAGGAGTGTTTGCTATGAAAGTAAATAACTTCTTAATAAAAGAGCTATTTTCTATTTAAATGAAACAGGTGAGTTTGAACAATGATGAGAGAATAACAATATTAAGGACAATAATATGATGAGTAAATGTTATTGAACTTATTTATTACAGAGTAAAATTGAAAATGACAGTATTTGTGCAATATATGTTAGCAAAGTAAGTATGATTTAAACAGTACAATGTTTAAGATTCGAATGAGATCAGAACTCACACTTTATAAATGAATTTGAGTAATAAGAATTGACTACCTTTAGGTATTATTTATTAGCAAGATAACTCTATATGATAAGAGCATACTCAATGCATTGGCAAGTTGGACATCCAGTTTGGTCAAGTGCAAAACCGTTGGAACATTGAAGGTTTACCGGACACACCAGAACTGGGCAGACAGGAGATGGTCCTGAAACAACAGACACAAAACACTTGAAGAGAGTGTCATCTAACTGTGAACTGGAATAAGTTTAAAAATGTTTATTTTTCTGTAACCATAGTTATTCGTTCTGTGGTTGATGTTACTGCTAAGAAATTAATGGATAGATTTCTGTGATTATTATACTCTTAAATGTAAGAGAAGAGTTATTCATTACTATGGCAGCTAAAACAGTTTACTTACTACATTGGCAGGTAGGACATCTATTTACATCTGCTATAAACCCATTTAGACAACGAAGGTTTGCGGGGCATGTTAATGCTGGGCAGATAGAGAGTGGTCCTGAAAATTAAATGTTCAATCAAGTCTAAAATCTCCTGTGATCATCACTTTTTCAACAAGCTCAATTTTTCAAACGTGATATATGATATGTGTCGAATATATACGGTGAATACATATGAACTGTGTAGAAGATTTACAGTAAATATATATGATCATTATAGAAGAAATGTTGTGAAAATTTAAGAGCTGATTAGAAGGTGTACAACAGACATGGAACTTTGTATTATACCATGTGATCTAAAAACAAGATAATACATACACACCTAATCCACTGGATGTAGATGGATAACAAATTTCATTTTTGTCTTGAAGTTATAATACGCCAATAGCTCACCAGGTCTGCACTGACACGTGCTGCAACCATCAGGACTGATCACCCAACCATTTCCTGCAGCGCAGTTTACAGGACATGATAGTCTTGGACAGCTTACAGGGCAGTTACATGGAGTTGTTGCACAAACGCATGACAGGTCTGGAGGAGCTGTGAAAATATCAGAAAGTAAAAAAAATATGACAGGTCTGGAAAAGCTGTAAAAAATCAGAAGGTAACAAAAACACAAAAGGTCTGGAGGAACTGTAAAAAAGATATCCAGGTAATATACGTATGACAGGTCTGAAAAAGTTAGTAGACCACCATAGAATATGCTAATTAATATCAGTGCGAATCGTTTGCAAAGCTGTGTATAAAATAAAAAACTTTGGCAATTTTGTAAAACGCCTTAATTATACTTTTATAAATTTTTGGATACAATATATAATATTAGAAAAGACACAATGTAAAGCTGTACTCACTAAAACCAGGTCCACACGGGCACCCTTGAAGAGGACAACCGAGTCTATCTGTCTGTGTTCCAAATGGACAGCGTGGGATATCACAATCTTGAGTGAATGGGCAACGTCTCGAGTCTCCATTAAACGGACCAACTGGATTCGCTAAAATTGAATAATAAGTTTTTGATTATATCACTAAGCTGTTCGCAACAAATTAGTAAATTTTTACTCCGTTTATTTAAATACTAAATTGAACATTTTGCCTTATTTAATGATTATTTTAAAATTAATTTTCAATTGAAGCAAAAGCCAGAGTATGCATATAACACAAACAAAAAATGAGTAAAACAAGTAAACCACGATGTACTCACTAGGGTTTTGTATGCATGGGCACCCTTGAAGAGGACAACCAAATCTATCTGTCTGGGCCCCAAATGGACAGCGTGTGAAATCGCAATCCTGAGCGAATAGACAACGTCTCAAGTCTCCATTAAACGAACCAACTGGACTCGCTGAAACAGTTTAACAATCCCGTGAATACAGTATTTACTTCTAATTCAAATATCATACCATATGTTATAATATAGGAGAAAAAACTGTGAGGGATAAAAAATCTGAATTTGTTCTTAAACAACAGATATAGTAGGTAAAAGATTGACATGAAAAAATATTGATAGACAATTCCGGTTGAAAAAAGTAATACAGTAAATATCTCTTACTTGCACCACTGTAACCGATGGCGACAACAAGTAATATAAGGAGAGCAAAATACTGCATGTTGTCAACTATAGAGTAAAATTAAGACTGTGTACAGACATAACTTTCAGCTATCTTTATATATAAAAACACACTGCGTGCGTTACCATAGCGACTAGTAGATTAGCGATATGGATTGTAATGCATAATTTTTATGTACTCCCTGATGACAGCCAATTATTAATCACTAATCTTCTCTATATTGAATGTATATCTATTACTAGTAAATATTCCTGCAATGATTGTATGTGTCACAGGTTTTAATAAACTCATTGTGTCTGTACATGGGATGGTTGATCTAGGAAGTAATTCAACCCTTATCCGTGTGTCCAATTTAATTATATTTTTATTGATATACTTATGCATAGAAGTTACTTACCTTGTACCGTGTAAGTAGAATGTCTGACCAATATCCTTGTTAGTTTAAAGCTAACTAATATTATGTAGACTCTTGTTCATCTCTCAAATAGTTTACTATCTGAGTTTAATTCACTAATTCTTACTGATATTTAAAATCATAAAAAGTTATTAAAATTTATTAGGAGTAATAGTAAGGAGAGATTAATCATTGTATCTACAGTATATATTAAACTTTTTATATATTACAGGTGTGATAGTAAACACAACATGAAAATCTAATAAAGATGTGGCAGGAACCTTCAACATTTTCTATATATGTAATAATTGCATTTTTTCACACTCTTTACTCTATGTAAAAATCGATTGTAGCCAAATATTATAGAAAGCATCAGTTTTAAAAGGCTTTTTAAGTTTAATGTGAGCCTGGAGCAACGATATTAAAATTTGTTTCCAAAAGAAAGCTGCTTGACAAAACATTTGAAACATTGTGTTATGTTGTTGCTAAAAAGTGTGGCTTGTTAAAGAACTGTGAGTTAACCAACCAGATATCTAGGGCATGAATAATAGAATATGTACATGTATGTCACTGATGTAGTTGAAAGGTAACTTTAAAGACAACTTTCTGGTGTCTGCCAACATTATTATGTTTCAACCCAATGAAAACAAGTATTCCCACTACCTAAAACACTTTTCTCATGGTACATGTATATGTATTTTGAATATGAGAATGGCAAATGTTGTTATGCGTTACATACAAATCAATTTTGTATGCAAAGGCCTTATTATTACCAGTATCATTGTATTCAAAGATTTGATGGATAGCTTTTAGTAAAACAATAAATTTTTTATTTACGCTCACTTCTATGTAAAAAAAGTTATTATTAATTAAGCATATTCAGGACTTTTATTTTGTTTTCTCAGTTTGCATGTATTTTATATTTTATTTTCTCAGTTTGCATGAATTTTATCGTTACCAATTAATATTGTATTGTAATTGTAGCAAAGCAGACTTAATTTAGCTATTACTTGCTAATTATTTCACATCTAGACCTTTTCATAGTTGTTTTATTTTTATAATTTATTTTACATGCACAAAATAATTTCTTTATGATATAAAGTTTGAAAGTTACAGTTGTTTGACAAAGTCTGAAAACCTTTACAGGTGTCTTTATGTTTTCTCCTAATTTATTCCAACTACACAAAACACTACAAAAACAACTACACAGTCGATACTAGTGCAGATGGAAAAGTGATATATCACACAGTTTTTGTCTGACTGAACGGAGAGACTGTCGAAGCTCTTCCCATAAATGTGCACATGAGAAGAATTGACCTTGACTCCATAGATAATAATTGAACATTACACAACAATATTTTTAACATATATATATATTTTTATTGATATAGTTATGCATAGAAGTTACTTACGTTGTACCGTATAACTAGAATTTCTGACCGATATTCTTGTTAGTTTAAAGCTGACTAATATTATGTAGACTCTTGTTCTTCTCTCAAATAGTTTACTATCTGAGTTTGATTCACTAATACTTACTGATGTTTAAAATAATAAAATGTGACAAAAATCCCTTAGAATTAATAGTCAGGAGAAATGAATCATTGTATCTACAGTATAAAATCAGCTTTTTATATATTACAGGTGCAAAAGTAAACGCAACCAGAAAATCTAATAACAATGTGGAAGTAACCCTCAACATTTTATATACAGTATGTAATAATTGCATTTATTCACACCCTTTACTCTATGTAAAAATCGATTGTAGCCAAATATTATAGAAAATCTCAGTTTTAAAATGCTTTTAAGTTTAATGAGAGCCTGGAGTAACAATATTAGAATTTGTTTCCGAAAGAAAGTTGCTTGACAAACAATTTAAGCCATGACAAATAATTTAGCCATTATACTTGCTAATTATTTCACATCTAAACCCTTTCATAGCTGTTTTATTTTTTTTAATTTATTCGACTTGCACAAAATAATTTCTTTATGATATAAAATTTGAGAGTTACAGTTGTTTGACCAAGTTTGAAAACTTTCACAGTTGTTTTTATGTTTTCTCCTAATTTATTCCAACTACACAAACACTACAAAAACGACTACACGATCGATAATAGTGCAAATATAAAAATGATATATCACACAGTTTTTGTCTGACTGAACGGAGAGACTGTCGAAGCTCTTCCCATAAATGTGCACATGAGAAGAATTGACCTTGACTCCATAGATAATAATTGAACATTACACAACAATATTTTTAACAGGGGCATCATAATGTTTGGGCGAATTGCTAAAATAATTAACGTGTAGTTATGGTATATCGAATATGATCTCCTTAAATCAAAATTTTCTAACAGGAGAATGGGTGTGAAAGTGTGATAGAAATACTAAAGTCATAGCTATAGCAAGACAATAAAAACGAAAAAGACACACATGACCAATTTTCTCGCTACCTTGTTTAACACTTTGTATAAAGTTAGTATTTACTGTTGCTCCAAGAGATGTCTGTCTATAAATCTTTAGACTCGCAATGACAGCTGCACATTTTCATTCTTTTTGAGCAAAGTCAGCGCTTAGAGGAATACATGTTACCTGTATAACACTGGTATTATAAGATTTCAGCAGTTACCTTGTAACTGAATAAAATAGGTAAGTCTATGGATATTTCTCATGATTTTCTGATCAATATAAATGAACTTTGGTCTATCAAGTGAATAGTATTAACATGGTTCAATGCTGGTCATTGCTTTACCTATAAGATTAACTACATATTAATGAGTAGCCATCATGGATATAATCCTTCCAAGTCTTGGATATGGTTATAGTTTACCATTTTCTATACCTGCAGGATATTGTAAAACTGTCAATTTTCTCATAATCTAAAAAATAAATTTTTTCATTGCACTTGTTTATCTTGAACAATTACTCTTCTTTAGCATAGATGTAACACGTATTTGATATGAGAGTACTTTAGGTGAGTGCTCAAACTCCCAGGTCTCTGGTAGGAGATCCGAGTTAGAGCAGACTTTACCCCCATACGGGTTAACCGAGGTGAGGAAACAATTTTATATATAGATAAAAAAAAATATATATATACATAATTATTCAAATGTATCCTACTTGAAACTAAAATCAGAGTGCTCAACATAGGATGGAGCAGTATAAATTGGAAATTCAAATAGCTGTTATTTGACTTTTATATTGGAAAGTCAAATAGGGCTATTTGACTTTCCAATATATACATAATTATATATAGGAAAAGTAAGTTAGATCACAGCCAGAACAAAGTAAATCTTTAAAAAAATGAGAGATTTAAAATAGAATATTTAGTAAATATATATATATATAATTAAGTAAATATATATACATAATTATATATATATTTAATTATGTATATATAATATATACATAATTATATATATATATTTATTAATTTGTATTGATATATAATATATATATATATATTTATATATACATAAACACTTAAATATGTTAACATTGCAGAGTCATAATAGCATAGCTCCTTACTGAACAATTTAAATTCATGTTCTACATGCATATGCATAACTTTTACTGCTAATGCTTATTGCAACAATAGAGCTTTTAGAAAACAAAAGAAGCATTGACTGTATTTAAATCAGCATGTGATATACCTTACCTTTCCATATTTAATCAGCTCAGTGGTTTCCCTGAATTTGTCATTTCATAGATTGTTTTGTTAATATTAACCTTTAGCTATACAGAACTGCTTGAAATTTTTATTAGAGATTCTTTTAGCTTTCGAAAACATTAAATTAAAAATGAGGATTTATTAATGTAATATTTGTTTCAAATTGCAGTTATTAGATCTCTGAAAGAAATATAGAAACAGGTATATTTCTATGGAAAGTTTTCACTAGAACTAAACTATAACCTTACAGGAAACTGGCGACATCACAAAAACTTTCGTGGTTTTATGATAATAAATAAATAATGATTCCTGTAACAAAGAGACATCTATAGAAATAATTACAATCATGCAAATTTTCAGCGTGTTTCAGCTCTTATTTTTATATATCATTCTTATTCTTTGAATATCATAACTTTTATAAATCTAATAATTCTCCATCTTTTCTCAGTTACAGTTTATAAATGATTATAGTTAGAATCTAGGATATGCCGGTATCAACAATGGTCATGGTTCATTTTATAAGATTAGCTACATATTAATAGCCATCATGGATGTAATCCTTCCATGTCCTGATTATTGTTATAATCTGTAATTTCAAATGCAAGGAGGTTATTGTAGGACCGTCTGATTGGATACCAAGTTACTAAATATTCTATTTTAAATCTCTCATTTTTTTAAAGAGTTATTTTGTTCTGGCTGTGATCTAAGTCACTTTTCCTATACATGATATGTATCTAAGTATTTCATATCTAACCTATCAATGGTTATAACTTAATACATGTGTACTAACATAACAGCCATCTGGGTGCATACCCAAGCACACAATACCTGTTTTCATTGGGTTGAAACATAATAATGATTGCTGACTCCAGAAAGCTGTCTTTAAAGTTACCTTTCAACTACATCAGTTATACTATAAATGTACATAATGTATTATTCATGCTCTAAAAATCTAGGTGTTTAACTCACTTTTCTCTAACAAGCCACACTTTTTTTAACAACAACATAACACAATGATTCCAATTTGTTGTCTTTTAAGCAACTTTCTTTTGGAAACAAGTTGTAATATTGTTACTCCAAGCTCACATTAAACTTAAAAGCATTTTAAAAGCTAATACCTTCTATAAGATTTGGATACAATCGATTTTTACATAGAGTAAAGAGTGTGAATAATTGCAATTAATACATCTAATGATATATATAAAATGTTCAGGGTAACTTTCACCGAATTGTATTAATAGGTTTTAATGTTGCACAGCCAATCACTAAGTATATGTTTAGTACTAATTCATATAGAAGAATTCATATATTTATATATAATATATATATATATATAAATATATATATATATATATATCTATATATATATAAATGTAGGTAATCATATGAATAATCATAAAACTTGATTATATAGTGTAGATACAATGATTCATCTCTCCTTACTATTACTCCTAATGAATTTTAACAACTTGTTATTATTTTCAACATCAGTAAGAGTTAGTGAATCGAACTCAGATAGTAAATAATTCAAGAGATGAACAAATGTTTACATAATATGAGTTAGTTTTAAACTAACAAAGATATTGGTCAGACATTTTACTTACACGGTACAAGGTAAGTAACTTCTATGCATAAATATATCAATACAAATATATATAAATTAGACACGCGGATAAGAGTTGAACTACTTCCTAGAGCAATCATCTTATGTACAGACACAATGGGTTTATTTAATCTTGTGACACATACAATCATTGCAGGAATATTTAATAGTAATAAATATACATTCAATATAGAGAAGATTATTGATTAATAATTGGCTGTCATCGGGGAGTACAGGAAAATCATGCATTACAATCCATATTTGCTAATCTACTCGTTGCTATGGTAACGCACACAGTGTGTTTGTATATATAAAGATAGCTGAAAGTTATGTCTGTACACAGTCTTAGATTCACTCTAGAGTTGATAACATGCAGTATTTCGCTCTCCTTATATTACTTGTTGTCGCCATCGGTTACAGTGGTGCAAGTAAGAGATATTTACTGTATTACTCTTTTCAACCAGTATTATCTATCAATATTTTTCATGTCAATCTTTTACCTACTACATATGCTGTTTAAGGACACATTCAGATTTTTTATACCTCACAGTTATTTCATCTGATATAACATATATTACGATGTTTGAATTAGAGGTAAATACTGTATTTATGAGATTGTTAAACTGTTTTAGCGAATCCAGTTGGTCCGTTTAATGGAGACTTGAGACGTTGCCCATTCGCTCAAGATTGCGATATCACACGCTGTCCGTTTGGAGCTCAGACAGATAGATTTGGTTGTCCTCTTCAAGGGTGCCCATGCACGCAACACCTTAGTGAGTACACAGTGGTTAACTTGTTTATACTCATTATACATGTTGTATGTATTTTCTGACTTTTGTTTCATTTGGAAATTACTTTAAAAATAAACAATGAATAATGCATAATATTCTATTTGATAGTAAATTGCAATGAGTGGAAAACTACTTGTATGTTTCCGACAACTTTGGAATACAATACAAAATTTATTTATTAATTTTAGCGAATCAAGTTGGTCCAATTAATGGAGACTTCAGACGTTGCCCATTTGCTCAAGATTGTGATATCACACTCTGTCCATTTGGGGCCCAGACGGATAGATTTGGTTGTCCTCTTCAAGGGTGCCCATGCACGCAAAACCCTAGTGAGTATTCCATGGTTTACTTGTTTATACTCATTATACATGTTGTATGTATTTTCTGGTCTTTGTTTCATTTGGAAATCACTTTAAAAATAAACAATGAGTGATGCATAATATTCTATTTGGTAGTAAATTGCAATGAGTAGAAAATTACTTGTATGTTTCCGACAACTTAGGAATACAATCAAAAATTTATTTATTAATTTTAGCGAATCAAGTTGGTCCAATTAATGGAGACTCCAGACTATGCCCATTCGCTCAAGATTGTGATTTCACACGCTGTCCATTTGGGGCCCAGACAGATAGATTTGGTTGTCCTCTTCAAGGGTGCCCATGCACACAAAACCCTAGTGAGTACACAGTGGTTTACTTGTTTAACTCATTTTTGTTTTTCTATGTCATATGCATATTCTGGCTTTTGCTTCATTTGGAAATTACTTTTAAAATAATCAATAAATTAGGCATAAGGTTCAGTTTGGTAGTAAATTAAACTGAGTAAAGATTTACTAATGTGTTACGGACAGCTTAGTTATGTAATCAAAACTTATTAATCAATTTTAGCGAATCAAGTTGGTCCGTTTAATGGAGACTTGAGACGTTGCCCATTCGCTAAAGATTGTGATATCACACGCTGTCCGTTTGGAGCACAGACCGATAGACTCGGTTGTCCTCTTCCAGGTTGCCCATGTGTACCTGGTTTTAGTGAGTACTGCTTTACATTGAGTTTATTCTATTATTATACACTATATTCAAAACTTTATAAAAGTATAATTAAAGCGTTTTACAAAATTGCAACATTTTTTTATTTATACACAGCTTTACAAACGATATAGAATAATTTAAATTAGTGTCTTCGATGATGGCTTACTAGCTTTTCCAGACCTGTCATACTTCTGTTACCTATTTATATTTTTTACGGCTCCTCCAGAACTTTCGAGTCTTTGTTACCTTCTGATCTTTTAACAGCTCCTCCAGACCTGTCATGCGTTTGTGTAACAGCTCCATGTAACTGCCCTGTAAGCTGTCCGAGACTATCCTGTCCTGTAAACTGTGCAGCAGGAAATGGTTGGGTGATCGGTCCTGATGGTTGCAACACGTGCCAGTGCAGACCTGGTAAGCTATTGACCTATTATAGCTTTAAGACTATAAAAAATGTATTATCCATCTACATCGAGTGGATTATGTGTGCATATATTATCTTGTTTTTAGTTCACATGGTATAATACAGAGTTCCATGTCTGTTTTACATCTTCTAATCAGCTCTTAGATTTTCACAACATTTCTTCTATAATGATCATATATATTTACTGTAAATCTTCTACACAATTCATATGTATTTACCGTATATATTCTAGCGAATATCATATACCATGTTTAAAAAGTTGAGCTTGTTGAAAAAGTGATGATCACAGGAGATTTTAGACTTGATTGAACATTAAATTTTCAGGACCACTCTCTATCTGCCCAGCATTAGCATGTCCAGCAAACCTTCGTTGTCCAAATGGGTTTACAGCGGATGTAAATGGATGTCCTACCTGCCAATGTAGTAAGTACATGTATACTGTGTTAGCTGCAGTAAAAAAGACTAACTTTTGACTTACATTTAGCAATGTATAATAATCACAAAAAATCCATTAATTAATTTCTTAGCAGTAACATAAACTGCAGAACAAATAACTATGGTTACAGACAAATAGACATCACTAAACTTATTAGAATTCACAGTTAGAGGACGTTCTCTTCAAGTGTTTTATGTCCGTTATTTCAGGACCATCTCCTGTCTGCCCAGCTCTGGTGTGTCCGGTAAACCTTCAATGTTCCAACGGTTTTGCACCTGACCAAACTGGATGTCCAACTTGCCAATGCAGTGAGTATGCTCCTATCATATAGCGTTATCTAGCTAATAAATAATACCTAAAGGTAGTCAATTCTTATTACTCAATTTCATTTATAAAGTGTGAGTTCTGATCTTATTCGAATCTTAAACATTGTACTTGTTTAAATCATACTTACTTTGCTGACATATATTGTACGAAGACTGTCATTTTCAAATTTACTCTGAACTACATAAGTTCAATAACATTTTAGTCAGCAGATTATTGTTCTTATTATTGTTATTCTCTCATCATTATTCAAACTTACCTGTTCCATTTAAATAGAAAATAGCTCTTTTATTAGAAGTGATACACTTTCATAGCAAACACTTCTAATTTTTAAAAGCATAAGAAGTGCACAGACTATTATAAACTTAATATAGTTTTAGTTTCATAGCCTTTAGTCCTTATTTACAACATTATATAATCTGTTATCAGTGAAACTCATTGATTTTGCCGAATCTTTTTTATTGTCATCATGTCAGTCACGGCAAATTTTATTGAATTATTGTGATTAATAACATTGAGTATTGTTTTCTCTTTACATTTTGAATGTTTTTAGTACAGAATATGATGTTGTATTTATAAAAATATATAAATGTAAATTTTGAGATTTTGTCTAAATGCGCTGTTGTTTTCATATTTTTATGCACTGATTGCAGACCCAACTGCCTGTCCTTTGGTGAGATGTACTGGTCCATGTCCTCTTGGTTTCCTCAGTGACCTAAATGGCTGCCAAACCTGCACTTGCAGTGAGTGTCTATTAGATCTTTTCATTGACTTTATTTAAGACTGGTGTTATGTGCCATTACATGTCAAGGAACAGTTTAGATAACAAATTATAAGAGAAGACAAATCTCCCTATACTGTATGATATACAGACTCTTAAATCTTGTTGATGATCTTATGTATTACCAACAATGTAGTCATAAGTTGTCCGCTTAATGTTTCTCAATCTTTGTCCAAGGAATCAAGACAAGAACCAGAAACTGTGTAGGTAATGGATGTCTTGGTAGAGATTTCCGAAAAAGGACATGCAGAAACAGAAGATGTTAAGGTAACAAAAATGTAATGTTTGTAAAAAAGATTCATTTTTGTGGTAAAATTTGGATACATTAAAATCATAATATATTATATCAGAAGTGAGTTAAATATTTTTTAATTTTCTTTTTGTCAAGTTACCAACATGGAAAACAATTGCGCTGTGTTACTGAACATCCTCGTGTTTATGATTTTGAACACATCTATATATATATTTCAAATTTCAGAGCTAAACCTATATTCTTTTTGATCAAATGATGAACAAGTTAGAATAAAATTAAATATTATACTGCTTCCGATTGTCGTATTCAAAGAGACTGTCACTCTGCATTATTAATCTCTGTTCGCTTTTGGTGTGCTTAGTTAATTCAACTGGTCAAGCTATCTTATTTTTATCTAGCCTGTGGTACCAAATTTATCTAACTTGAACACAAAAATAATAAATTAAGACAAAAGCGAAGCCAAAAGTAGAAACTTTTTTTATTTTTGGCATTAGCTTTCTAAACAGACATGCTCAAGAAAGTTGCATTATGCTGTAGTTTAATTTTGCAGGTTCGAAAAGCTTTACCTCTGCAAAATCGCCTTACCATGAAGATTCAAGCTTAAAGGCTTCATCATTAGTGTGGAATTTTCAACATGCTATGAACTGTTTTGTGAGGTTTCAATAATTTCTATGTTTTCTTCATTCATATACAAGAGATGGCCAGTCATATTTATGAAATACACAAAAATATGTTGCAGTACGCAGGCTTCATTAGTTTTTTGTTAACTGATGCCGGTTGCATGTTGTTAGTTGTTTTCTCTTGTTCTTTGACAATACAATGCCAGGTCTTTAAAGTCAGCAGTTTTTTTTTGTATAATAAATTTGTTACCTTAGATTCATTAAACTACACATAATCTCCAACCAGTTTAAATTCAATCAACCAGTAGATCTACCAACCTGGACAGGGAGCCAAAGCTACTAGCTACAAAACTAATACAATACTTCCTTGAGCTTTAAAGGTTGACTTGCAACAAAATTCACATTACAGTTATTTGGTATGAAAAGATTCACCATGTCTTACTCTGTTGACGTAACCACAAAATTTTGTTATCGTCTTGTCACGTATGTTTTCACGTGAATTAAAAAGCCAATAAACAGCTCAATATAAAACTTATCGTAGTACTAGTTTATGACAAACACTTTGGGTTTTACCGAAGACACCGTATCAAATATAGATGCTCGCTACATTACAGTTTTTTTCGGCATTATTCAATCGTCAAGTCGTAACCTGATCATCTGACCAAATACTTCGCAAATAATTTTTGCAGCACTTTTCGATATTCACAGGTGACCAACAGACTCGTCATGATTATCGGATAATGATGTGTACTCCTTCGATCTAAGGTTAAAAAGTTTAACGATTTTTTACGGTAAGTTATGTCAGTGCTAAAAGTGACAGCATTACAGGGACGGTAAAACAGACGCATAAGAACAATAGACATAGTTTTATTGAATGCGTGCAGTATATTTGTGAAAATTATTCGACGAATAAGGTTGAAAAAAGTGTAAACAGAAACCATCTCTCACAACTACACCACATTTGAGCCCTTTTGGAAAGATTATCCAAACTATGGCGGTCTCGTGTGGCTGCAATTTCCTGTTCGTTTTTGAACTTTTAGGAGCTTGTAATCACATTTCCACATAAGTTCTTTTTAAAGATGAGCCTACACAGAATCTTAGTAGAAGTTATCATAAAGTATCGGTATTTTTTGATGTCTTGGGTTTTTTTACGTTTGAGAAAATCGAACTGCCAGGATGTTTAAAGATTAAACTGAACAAGACCTGATGACGGTTTAAATGTTCAAAAGGAAAAGTATGCGTAGAATAGTATTACTAGTTAGCAATGTTGCAATAGTTGATATTGACTGTTGCGTTAAGTTGCAGCGGCTCTTGTCTTTATTCTTTCGGTCTATTAGCAACTAAGAGCGTCATAATTGCGCTTTGGCTTGAGCTGAGAATTTTAACAGTGATCAAGTTATATCGATTTCAACATTGAAGCATCCAAGAAATTAAATTCCCTTAAACATAAAAAAAAATTGAAAATGTTGGAAAAATATTGATAATTGCTAATGAAGTCAACCAAAATTTGAACTTTATCTTGAATGCTCCGCCTGTTTAATTTGTTATTTACTACCATAAAAGTCATGTCTTTTGTTTCTCCACAATTGAAGGTTACAAAACGAGTCCAAAAAATGGTACAACTCATAAATTCCGCATGGTAGGTCATCACTCCAGCAATTGCACCGACCAACCACCATGGAACCATATTCATTACTGCTACCGATAGTTATAATTTGCCTTTGACCACGACCTCTGAGAATTTCTATTAGCTCGCTTAGACAACAGAGTACTAGTATAAATAATATATAAATACCGGTATGTATTATATTGATAGACACGAATATCTTTGCACGAGTCTTTTTCTCTTGTTTTTTATAGTTTTATTTTATAAAGATAACATAGAATCTTTGTAAAATCCTTTAACAATGTGTAAAAAGTTAGTCTCACATAAGATATAAATATACATGTATATAATAGAAGAAGGCCTAAATTTCAACAATTCCTAAGTAATATTGAGATGCTTCATATATAGAGGAAAGTCTCTCCTTTCAGTCAAGCAGAACTCATAGTCTCGCTTGAAATTGAATAAATTCAGCAACACAAAAATAGGGTAATACGAGTTTGGGCTAGATATTGCATGTTGATTTGTATGTATATATAAATATCATATATCAAAGGCGTGTCACATCAATGCTAGAGCAGAGTAATTCTTTGACACAAACAAGAATAATAAAGAAGTTTATTTTTTAGTTTATGAGAAAGTTGACAGTTTTACACTATCCTGCATGTATAGAAAGAGGTAAACTATAGCCATATTCAAGACTTGGAAGGATTATACTCATGATGGCTACTCATTAATATGTAGTTCATTTTATAGATAAAGCAGTGACCAGCATTGAACCATGTTAATACTATTCACTTGGTAGACCAAAGTTCATTAATATTGATCAGAAAATCATGAGAAATATTCATTGACTTGCACATTTTTATGCAGCTACAAAGTAACTGCTGAATTCCTATAATATCGATGTTATACATATAACATGTATTCCTGTAAGTGCCGATTTTGCTCAAAAAATGGAAATGTACTGTTTTCATTGTGTGTCTAATAATTCATAGACGGGCATCAGTTACTGTATAACAAGGGTGATTACTGAGTATAAACAAAAGTGTTGGATGAGGCAGCGAGATTTAAGTTAGTCCATAAGTGAAGTAAACCATTAATATATCTAGCTAACTTTTAACCTAGATTAAATCAATTCAACTTACTAAATTATCTTAGCTAGACTGTGTCTACCTGATCTGGCAGATTCCGTGAAAGAACCAAAGACCGTGTAAATAATTGTCTTGGTCGATATTTTCAAAGAAGGTCATGCAGAAACAAGAGATATTAAAGTATTATTCTGTTTTCTGAGCAGAGTTGTCCATGTACCTGGTTTTACCAATGGCCAGGTAAAGACTTTCCTCGATGCATAACGTCCAGTATATGATGGGGATTTCTTACCTCTGAGACAGGTGTACAGTGTGCCCTCAGGATACGACTTGACCTGTTCTGAGGTTCACATGGCATGCTAAAAAAATCCTAAGAAACTTTTAAGATTAAGATATATTTCCAGTTATTATTAAAATTATATTAAATTATATATATTTTATAGACAAGACAAAATTTTTTTTTATAAGTATAATGTCATATATTTACAGTGGTATATTACTATAAAGATAAAATTATATATGTTTATATATATAGTGATATAAATATGAATTTATTCAATCATATTAAATTAAACAGCTGAAAGTTCATGAGAAGATGGCACACTCAAACAGTCAAATACCAATATTGGCGTGACACAAAACAAATTGGTCTGTAACCATGTGTAACTGCACAACATTTCAAATTTATTTCACATTCATAATCTCGTGCGCATGAGCGATTGTTATTCCAGTTTGATGAATTGTGAAGAAGACATGTTCCTCGTGTGCCACCTCATGTATAAGTCACAACCAGTTTATGCACCCATACACAAAAATCTCATTCATTCTTTAAAAAATTGACTATTTCAGATTTTTGTATAGATGAAATAATAACTTTACACTAGAAGTTTTGCTGACACTGTTTTCACAATGGCTGAAAAAAAAACAGGAAAAAACATTTTTCTCAGCTCAGCAATTATCACACGTAAAACCCAATACATCCCTTTTAAAACAACTAGCAAAGTTGGAATTGGATTTTCTTCTAACGAAAAGCCAGACAATTTTTCTTAATTTGCTAACAACGATCCACAATATTACGGAACTAGCATCGTTCTGGCTTGTTTGATGAAGTAGGTTGAAAAAGTTTTTAATGGGCCTGCTAACAGTTAAAGCGAAGGTGAGAACTGAAACTTATAAGTGAGTAAACTTTAGTAATATGAAGTTAAAACTCAGTCAAATAGTGCAAAGTACAAAGTAAACCTTAGCTTTAAGTGCGTGTTTAGTAAGCTAAATTAAAATTAAATGAAATAAAATTTATGTTATTCGTACGTCTGTCTTGAGAGTAAAGTTTCTCTTTGGGTATACTTTAATGTTAAATTTTTTGTTGATCATTGCCACTAAATATACTGAAAACAATAAAACTTCTGTAGGTAAGCATAGTTACTAAGGTTAACATACTAGTTCGTCGCTAGCTTTGAATATGTACAACACTTATATAAAGTGTAGATTACTTTGACCATGGAATGTTTGAATAATATAATAACTATTGTTTCTATATTACTACATAAGATTTTTCCGCCATGCCATGTGAACCTTAGTACAGGTCAAGCCGTATGCTGAGGCAGGAAAGACCATGTACACGGACAACTCTGCTCAGAAAACTGAATATTACTTTAACATCTCTTGTTTCTGCATGATCTTCTTTAGAAATATTTACCACAACATCAATTATCTACATGGTTTTTGGTTCTTTTCCCGCATCTGCCAGAGCAGGTAGACTTGGTCTAGCTAAGATAATTTAGTAAGTTATATTGATTTAATCTAGCTTAAAAGTTTATGACATGTAAGTTTCGAAGGTAAGAACTTTTCACAAGACATACTGCAAGTAGTACAGTGTAATGTTATATTTTTTTGCAGATCATAACAACTAAATACACTCAAGTTACCTAGATATAATAATGGTTTACTATATTTATATTTCAGCAATTGCCGCCTAGCTGAAAAAAAAGTGTCAGTCTATGAATATTTCTCATGATTTTCTGATCAATATAAACAAACTTTGGTCTACCAAGTAAATAGTATTAACATGGTTCAATGCTGGTCATTGCTTTACCTATAAGATTAACTACATAATAATGAAAAGCCATCATGGGTATAATCCTTCCAAGTCCTGAATATGGTTATAGTTTACCTCTTTCTATACATGCAGGATATTGTAACACTGTAAACTTTCTTACAAACTAAAGACAAATTTCTTTATTATTTTTGTTTATCTCAAAGAATTACTCTGCTCTAGCATTGATGTAACATGCATTTGATATATAAAATTATGCATTTATATATAAATACAAATCTATATGCGATGTCTAACCCAACATCGTGTTACCCTACTTGGTGTTGCAGAGTTTATACAAATTACATGTAAAGTGAGAGTTTGAGTTCTGCTGGACTGAAAGGAGAGACTTTCCTCTACATAAAACATCTCAATATTATTTGGGATTTGTCAGAATTTAGGCCTTCTTCTATTATATACATGTATAATTATATCTTATGTACACGTACAAGACTATCTTTTTAAATACTGTAAAAGCATTTTATAAAGATTGTATGTTTTCTTAAAAAAAAAGCTTTTAAAAGCAAGACAAAGACACTCGTGCAAAATATATTCGTGTCTATCGATATAATACATACCGGTATTTATATATTATTTATAGTAGTAATCTGGTGTTCTAGCGAGCTAATATAGATTCTCCGAGGTCGGGGTCAAGGGCAAGTAATAACTATCGGTTTTAGTAATCTAAACGGTTCTATGGTGGCTGGTTGGTGCAATTGCTATTTTTAATACCATTCCACGCGTACTTTGCTTTTGAACATTTTAACTGTGATCAAGTTTTGTTCCGTTTAATCTCAGAACATCCTGGCAGTTTGATTTTCTCAAACGTAAACAAAAATCCAAAAACATAGAAAAATACTGATACTTTATAATAAAATCTACTAAGATTAATTAACTCTTTGGCAATAAATATGTTTAGAGCTCAAGGAAGTATAGTACTAGTTTTGCAGCTAGTAACTTTGGCTCCCCGTCCAGGGTGGTAGACTGGTTGATTGACTTTAAACTGCTTGGAGAATATGTGTAGTTTAATGCATCTAAGGTAACAAATTTATTATACAAATAGAAACAGCTGACTTTAAAGACCTGGCGTCATATTGTCAAAGAACAGGAGAGAACAACTAACAACATGCAACCAGCATCATTTAACAAAAATTAATGAAACCTGCGAACTGTGGCATATATTTCTGTATATTTCATAAATATGACTGGCCATCTTTTGTATATAAATGAAGAAAGCATAGAAATTATTGAAGCTGCACAAACAGTTCATAGCATGTCGAGGTTTCCATAGTACAGATGAAGTCTTTAGGCTTGAATCTTCATTGTAAGATAATTTTGCAGAGGTTGAGCTTAGCAAACCTGCAAAAATAAACCACAGCGCAATGCAACTTTCTTGAGCATGTTTCTTTAGAAAGCTACAACCAAAAATACAATAATTTTTTTCTATTGGACCACACTTCTGTTTTAAAATAAGATAAGATAGCTTGACCATTTTTTTAACTAAGTGCACCAGAAGCGAACAGAAGTTAATAATGCAGAGTAACAGTCTGTTTGAATATGGCAATCGGAAACAATATAATAATTAATCTTAATCTAACTTGTTCATCACTTGATATGATGAAAATAAGAGATTATTGGTTTAGCTCTGAAATTTGAGATACATATAGATGTGTTTAAAATCATAAACACAAGAATGTTCAGTATCACTGTGTAATTACATTATTTTTCATGTCAGTGACTCAACAATTAAAAATTGAAAAAAAATATATCTGACTTCTGATATAATATAATATGATTTTAAGGTACCCAAAAATTACCACAAAAAGTGATTCTGTTTTTTCACAACATTATGCTCAGAATAGAGAATATTACCTTAACATATCTTGTTTCTGCATGTCCTTCTTTGGAAATCTCTACCAAGACATCCATTACCTACACAGTTTCTGGTTCTGGTCCCGCATGTACCAAAACAGCTAGACCATGGTCCCCAAGCGTTCCACTGATTGGTTCCTTGGACTAAAACAAAGATTGAGAAACATTTAGCGGACAACTTATAACTACATTGTTGGTAATGCATGAGCCCATCAACAAGATTTAAGAGTCTGTATATCATACAGCATAGTAGGATTTGTCTTCTTTCATACTTTGTCCCCTAAACTGTTCCTTGACGTGTAATGGAGCATAACAACAGTTTTAGATAAAGTCCATGAAAAGATCTAATAGACACTCACTGCAAGTGCAGGTTTGGCAGCCATTTAGGTCACTGAGGAAACCAAGAGGACACGAACCAGCACATCTCATCAAAGGACAGGCAGTTGGATCTGCAATCAGTGCATAAAACCTGAGAAAATAACAGCGCATTTAGACAAAACCTCAAAATTTACATTTATATATTGTATATAGACAAAATGAGATTCAGTACTAAAACATTTAAGATGTCAGAAGAAGACAATTATACTCTACGTTATTAATCAAATTAACCCAATTAAGTTTGGTGTGACTGACATCATGACCATGAAAAAGACTTGGTAGACTCATATAATTTAAATAATAACAGATTATATAATGCTGTAAGTTAGAACCACAGGCTATGAAATTAAAGTAATGTCAGGTTTATAATAGCCTGTACAGTTTTTATGCTTTTAAAATTTAAGAGTGTTTGCTATGAAAGTAAATAAATTCTTAATAAAAGAGCTATTTTCTATTTAACTGGAACAGGTAAGTTTTAATAATGATGAGAGAATAACAATAATAAGAACAGTAATCTGCTGACTAAAATGTTACTGAACTTATTTAGTTCAGAGTAAATTTGAAAATGACAGTCTTCGTGCAATATATGTTAGCAAAGTAAGTATGATTTAAACAAGTACAATGTTTAAGATTCAAATAAGATCAGAACTCACACTTTATAAATGAATTTGAGTAATTAGAATTGACTACCTTTAGGTATTATTTATTAGCAAGATAACTCTATGATAACAGCATACTCACTGCATTGGCAAGTTGGACATCCAGTTTGGTCAAGTGCAAAACCGTTGGAACATTGAAGGTTTACCGGACACACCAGAGCTGGGCAGACAGGAGATGGTCCTAAAATAACAGACATAAAACACTTGAAGAGAGTGTCTTCTAACAGTGAATTTGAATAAGTTTAGTGATGTTTATTTGTCTGTAACCATAGTTATTCGTTCTGAGGTTGATGTTACGACTAAGAAGTTAATGGATAGATTTATGTGATTATTATACTCTTAAATGTAAGTGAAAAGTTGTTCATTACTATGACAGCTAAAACAGTATACTTACTACATTGGCAGGTAGGACATCCATTTACATCCGCTGTAAACCCATTTGGACAACGTAAGTTCGCGGGGCATGCTAATGCTGGGCAGATAGAGAGTGGTCCTAAAAATTAAATGTTTAATTAGGTCTAAAATCTCCTGTGGTCCTCACTTTTTCAACAAGCTCAACTTTTTAACCGTGATATATGATATGTGTAGAATATATACGGTAAATACATATGAACTGTGTAGAAGATTTACAGTAAATACATATATATGATCATTGTAGAAGAAATGTAGTGAAAATGTAAGAGCTGATTAGAAGATGTACAACATACATGGAACTATGTATTATACCATGTGTTCTTAAAACAAGATAATACATACACACCAAATCCACTCCATGTGTAGATGGATAATAAACTCCATTATCGTCTTAAAGTTATAATATGTGAATAGCTCACCAGGTCTGCACTGACACGTGTTGCAACCATCAGGACCGATCACCCAACCATTTCCTGCAGCACAGTTTACAGGACATGATAGTCTTGGACAGCTTACAGGGCAGTTACATGGAGCTGTTGCACAAACGCATGACAGGTCTGGAGGAGCTGTAAAAGTATCAGAAAGTAAGAAAAATATGACAGGTCTGGAAGAACTGTAAAAAATCAGAAGGTAACAAAAACACAAAAGGTCTGGAGGAACTGTAAAAAAAATATAAAAGTAATATAAGTATGAAAAGTCTGAAAAAGCTAGTAAACCACCATAGAATATGCTAATTAATATCAGTGTGAATTGTTTGCAAAGCTGTGTGTAAAATAAAAAACTGCGGCAATTTTGTAAAACGCCTTAATTATACTTTTATAAATTTTTGGATACCATATATAATATTAGAAAAGACACAATGTAAAGCTGTACTCACTAAAACCAGGTCCACATGGGCAACCTTGAAGAGGACAACCGAGTCTATCTGTCTGTGTTCCAAATGGACAGCGTGTGATATCACAATCTCGAGCGAATGGGCAACGTCTCGAGTCTCCATTAAACGGACCAACTGGATTCGCTAAAATTGATTAATAAGTTTTTGATTATATTACTAAGCTGTTCGCAACAAACTAGTAAATTTTGAATTTGTTTATTTAAATACCAAATTGCACATTATGCCTCATTTAATATTTATTTTAAAATTAATTTTTAACTGAAGCAAAAGCCAGAGTATGCATATAACACAAACAAAAAATGAGTACAACAAGGAAACCACAGTGTACTCACTAGGGTTTTGCGTGCATGGGCACCCTTGAAGAGGGCAACCAAATCTATCTGTCTGGGCCCCAAATGGACAGCGTGTGATATCGCAATCTTGAGCAAATGGACAATGTCTCAAGTCTCCATTAAATGGACCAACTGGACTCGCTAAAATGCATAAATAAATTTTTGATTGTATTTGTAAGATGTCGGTAACATGTATGTAACTTTTCACTCAGTGTATTTTACTACCAAACAGAATATTATGTATCATTTATTGTTTATTTTTAAATTTTTTTTCAAATGAAACAAAAGCCAGAAAATACATATAACAGATATAATGAGTAAAACAAGTAAACCACAGAGCACTTACTGAGGTTTTGTGTGCATGGGCACCCTTGAAGAGGACAACCAAATCTATCTGTCTGGGCCCCAAATGGACAGCGTGTGAAATCACAATCCTGAGCAAATGGACACAGTCTCAGGTCATCATTAATCGGATATACTGGACTCGCTGAAACAGTTTAACGATCTCATGAATACAGTATTCACTTCTAATTCAAATATCATAATATATGTTATAATAGGTGAAAAACTGTGAGGTATAAAAAGTCTGAATATGTTCTTAAACAACAGATTTAGTAGGTCAAAGATTGACATGAAAAAAATATTGATAAACAATACCGGTTGAAAAGAGTTATACAGTAAATATCTCTTACTTGCACCACTGTAACCGATGGCGACAACAAGTAATACAAGGAGAGCAAAATACTTCATGTTATCAACTCTAGAGTGAATCTAAGACTGTGTACAGACAGAACTTTCAGCTATCTTTATATATACAAGCACACTGTGTATGTTACCATAGCAACCAGTAAATTAATGGTATGGATTGTAATGCATGATTTTCCTGTACTCCCCGATGACAGCCAATTATTAATCACTAATCCTCTCTATATTGAATGTATATTGATTACTAGTAAATATTCCTGCAATGATTGCATGTGTTACAAGATTTAATAAACCCATTGTGTCTGTACATAAGATGATTGCCCTAGGAAGTATTTCAACCCTTATTCGCGTGTCTAGTTTATATATATTTTTATTGATATAGTTATGCATAGAAGTTACTTACCTTGTACCGTATAACTAGCATTTCTGACCGATATTCTTGTTAGTTTAAAGCTGACTAATATTATGTAGACTCTTGTTCTTCTCTCAAATAGTTTACTATCTGAGTTTGATTCACTAATACTTACTGATGTTTAAAATAATAAAATGTGACAAAAATCCCTTAGAATTAATAGTCAGGAGAAATGAATCATTGTA
The DNA here is from genome assembly GCF_963576615.1 of Watersipora subatra. Classification (NCBI taxonomy): domain Eukaryota; kingdom Metazoa; phylum Bryozoa; class Gymnolaemata; order Cheilostomatida; family Watersiporidae; genus Watersipora; species Watersipora subatra. The sequence goes on along the minus strand of NC_088711.1, from coordinate 55,293,003 downwards.
TCTACATATAAAATCAGCTTTTTATATATCACAGGTGCAAAAGTAAACGCAACCAGAAAATCTAATAACAATGTGGAAGTAACCCTCAACATTTTATATACAGTATGTAATGATTGCATTTATTCACACCCTTTACTCTATGTAAAAATCGATTGTAGCCAAATATTAAAGAAAATCTCAGTTTTAAAATGCTTTTAAGTTTAACGAAAGCCTGGAGTAACAATATTAGAATTTGTTTCCAAAAGAAAGTTGCTTGACAAACAATGAATTCGAAACATTGTGTTATGTTGTTGCTAAAAAGTGTGGCTTGTTAAAGAAATTTGAGTTAAATAACCAGATATCTAAGTCATGAATAATACAATATTTACATGTATGTCACTGATGTAGTTGAAAGGTAACTTTAAAGACTGCTTTCTGGTGTCAGCCAACATTATTATGTTTCAACCCAATGAAAACAAGTATTCCAACTACCTAAAACACTTTTCTCATGGTACATGTATATGTATTTTGAAAATGAGAATGGCAAAGGTTGTTATGCGTTACATACAAATCAATTTTGTATGCAAAGGCCTTATTATTACCAGTATCGTCGTATTCAAATATTTGATGGATAGCTTTTAGTAAAACAATAAATTTTTTATTTCGCTCAATTCTATGTAAAAAAAGTTATTATTAATTAGGCATATTCAGGACTTTTATTTTTTTTCTCAGTTTGTATGTATTTTATATTTTATTTTCTCAGTTTGCATGAATTTTATCGTTACCAATTAATATTTTATTGTAATTATAGCTAAGCAGACTTGAGTTAGCTATTACTTGCTAGTTATTTCACATCTAAACATTTTCATAGCTGCTTTATTTTTTTTAATTTATTTGACCTGCACAAAATAATTTCTTTATGACGTGGAGTTTGAAAGTTACAGTTGTTTGACAAAGTCTGAAAACTTGTACAGTTGTCTTTATGTTTTCTCCTAATTTATTCCAACTACACAAAACACTACAAAAACAACTACACAATCGATACTAGTGCAGATGGAAAAATGATATATCGCACTGTTTTTGTCTGACTGAACGGAGAGACTGTCGAAGCTCTTCCCATAAATGTGCACATGAGAAGAATTGACCTTGACTTCATAGATGATAATTGAACATTACACAACAATATTTTTAACAGAGGCATCATAATGTTTGGGCGAATTGCTAAAATAATTAACGTGTAGTTATGGTATATCGAATATGATAACTCCTTAAATCAAAATTTTCTAACAGGAGAATGGGTGTGAAAGTGTGATAGAAATACTAAAGTCATAGCTATAGCAAGACAATAAAAACGAAAAAGACACCTATGACCAATTTTCTCGCTACCTTGTTTAACACTTTGTTTAAAATTAGTATTTACTTTTGCTACTAGAGATGTCCGTCTATGAATCATTAGACATGCGATGACAGCAGCACATTTTGTTTCTCTTTGAGCAAAGTCAGCGCTTAGAGGAATACATGTTACATGTATAACACTGGTACTATATGAATTCAGCAGTTACCTTGGAACTTAACAAAAAGGTGTCAGTCTATGAATATTTCTCATGATTTTCTGACCAACATAAATGAACGTTGGTCTACTAAGTGAATAGTATTAACATGGATCAATGCTGGTCATTGCTTTATCTATAAGATTAACTACATATTAATGAGTAGCCATCATGGATATAATCCTTCCAAGTCTTGGATATGGTTATAGTTTACCTCTTTCTATACCTGCAGGATATTGTAAAACTGTCAACTTTCTCATAAACTAAAAAATAAATTTTTTCATTGCACTTGTATTTTTTGAACAATTACTCTTCTTTAGCATAGATGTAACACGTATTTGATATGAGAGTACTTTAGGTGAGTGCTCAAACTCCCAGGTCTCTGGTAGGAGACCCAAGTTAGAGCAGACTTTAACCCCATACGGGTTAGCCGGGGTGAGGAAACAATTTTATATATACATATATAGATATAAAAATATATATATATACATAATTATATATATATATTTATTAATTTGTATTGATATATAATATATATATATTTATATATATACATAAACACTTATATATGTTAACATTGCAGAGTCATAATAGCATAGCTCCTTACTGAACAATTTAAATTCATGTTCTACATATGCATAACTTTTACTGCTAGTGCTTATTGCAACAATAGAGCTTTTAGAAAACCAAAAGAAGCATTGACTGTATTTAAATCAGCATGTGATATACCTTACCTTTCCATATTTAATCAGCTCAGTGGTTTCCCTGAATTTTTCATTTCATAGATTATTTTGTTAATATTAACCTTTAGCTATACAGAACTGCTTGAAATTATTATTAGAGATTCTTTTAGCTTTCGAAAAGATTAAATTAAAAATGAGGATTTATTAATGTAATATTTGCTTCCGAATGCAGTTGTTAGATCTTTGAAAGAAATATAGAAACAGGTATATTTCTATGGAAAGTTTTGACTAGAACTAAACTATAACCTTACAGGAGTCTGGCAACATCACAAAAACTTTCGTGGTTTTATAATAATAAATAAATAATGATTCCTGTAACAAAGAGACATCTATAGAAATAATTACAATCATGCAAATGTTCAGCGTGTTTCAGCTCTTATTTTTATATCTCATTCTTATTCTTTTAAAAACATAACTTTTATAAATCTAATAATTCTCCATCTTTGCTCAGTTACAGTTTATAAATGATTATAGTTAGAATCTAGGATATGCCGGTATCAACACTGGTCATTGTTTATTTTATAAGATTAGCTACATATTAATAGCCATCATGGATGTAATCTTTCCATGTCCTGGTTGTTGCTATAGTCTATATTTTCATATCCACACAGGCTATTGTAGGACCGTCTGATTGGATACCAAGTTACTAAAAATTCTATTTTAAATCTCTCATTTTTTTAAGGAGTTACTTTGTTCTGGCTGTGATTTAACTTACTTTTCCTATATATGATATGTATCTACGTTACTCATATCTAACCTATCAATGGTTATAACTTAATACATGTGCACTAACATAATAGCCATCTGGGTGCATACCCAAGCACACAATACCTGTTTTCATTGGGTTGAAACATAATAATGATCGCTGACTCCAGAAAGCTGTCTTTAAAGTTACCTTTCAACTACATCAGTGATACTATAAATGTACATAATGTATTATTCATGCTCTAAAAATCTAGGTGTTTAACTCACTTTTCTCTAACAAGCCACACTTTTTTAACAACAACATAACACAATGATTCCAATTTGTTGTCTTTTAAGCAACTTTCTTTTGGAAACAAGTTGTAATATTGTTACTCCATGCTCACATTAAACTTAAAAGCATTTTAAAAGCTAATACCTTCTATAAGATTTGGATACAATCGATTTTTACATAGAGTAAAGAGTGTGAATAATTGCAATTAATACATCTAATGATATATATAAAATGTTCAGGGTAACTTTCACCGAATTTTATTAATAGGTTTTAATGTTGCACAGCCAATCACTAAGTATATGTTTAGTACTAATTCATATAGAAGAATTCATATATTTATATATAATATATATATATATATATATATAAATATATATATATATATATACATATATATATATATATATATATATATCTATATATATATAAATGTAGGTAATCATATGAATAATCATAAAACTTGATTATATAGTGTAGATACAATGATTCATCTCTCCTTACTATTACTCCTAATGAATTTTAACAACTTGTTATTATTTTCAACATCAGTAAGAGTTAGTGAATCGAACTCAGATAGTAAATAATTCAAGAGATGAACAAATGTTTACATAATATGAGTTAGTTTTAAACTAACAAAGATATTGGTCAGACATTTTACTTACACGGTACAAGGTAAGTAACTTCTATGCATAAATATATCAATACAAATATATATAAATTAGACACGCGGATAAGAGTTGAACTACTTCCTAGAGCAATCATCTTATGTACAGACACAATGGGTTTATTTAATCTTGTGACACATACAATCATTGCAGGAATATTTAATAGTAATAAATATACATTCAATATAGAGAAGATTATTGATTAATAATTGGCTGTCATCGGAGAGTACAGGAAAATCATGCATTACAATCCATATTTGCTAATCTACTCGTTGGTATGGTAACGCACACAGTGTGTTTGTATATATAAAGATAGCTGAAAGTTATGTCTGTACACAGTCTTAGATTCACTCTAGAGTTGATAACATGCAGTATTTCGCTCTCCTTATATTACTTGTTGTCGCCATCGGTTACAGTGGTGCAAGTAAGAGATATTTACTGTATTACTCTTTTCAACCAGTATTATCTATCAATATTTTTCATGTCAATCTTTTACCTACTACATATGCTGTTTAAGGACACATTCAGATTTTTTATACCTCACAGTTATTTCATCTGATATAACATATATTACGATGTTTGAATTAGAGGTAAATACTGTATTTATGAGATTGTTAAACTGTTTTAGCGAATCCAGTTGGTCCGTTTAATGGAGACTTGAGACGTTGCCCATTCGCTCAAGATTGCGATATCACACGCTGTCCGTTTGGAGCTCAGACAGATAGATTTGGTTGTCCTCTTCAAGGGTGCCCATGCACGCAAAACCCTAGTGAGTACACAGTGGTTAACTTGTTTATACTCATTATACATGTTGTATGTATTTTCTGACTTTTTTTTCATTTGGAAATTACTTTAAAAATAAACAATGAATAATGCATAATATTCTATTTGATAGTAAATTGCAATGAGTGGAAAACTACTTGTATGTTTCCGACAACTTTGGAATACAATACAAAATTTATTTATTAATTTTAGCGAATCAAGTTGGTCCAATTAATGGAGACTCCAGACGTTGCCCATTTGCTCAAGATTGTGATATCACACTCTGTCCATTTGGGGCCCAGACGGATAGATTTGGTTGTCCTCTTCAAGGGTGCTCATGCACGCAAAACCCTAGTGAGTATTCCATGGTTTACTTGTTTATACTCATTATACATGTTGTATGTATTTTCTGGTCTTTGTTTCATTTGGAAATCACTTTAAAAATAAACAATGAATGATGCATAATATTCTATTTGGTAGTAAATTGCAATGAGTAGAAAATTACTTGTATGTTTCCGACAACTTAGGAATACAATCAAAAATTTATTTATTAACTTTAGCGAATCAAGTTGGTCCAATTAATGGAGACTCCAGACTATGCCCATTCGCTCAAGATTGTGATTTCACACGCTGTCCATTTGGGGCCCAGACAGATAGATTTGGTTGTCCTCTTCAAGGGTGCCCATGCACACAAAACCCTAGTGAGTACACAGTGGTTTACTTGTTTAACTCATTTTTGTTTTTCTATGTTATATGCATATTCTGGCTTTTGCTTCATTTGGAAATTACTTTTAAAAAAATCAATAAATTAGGCATAAGGTTCAGTTTGGTAGTAAATTAAACTGAGTAAAGATTTACTAATGTGTTACGGACAGCTTAGTTATGTAATCAAAACTTATTAATCAATTTTAGCGAATCCAGTTGGTCCGTTTAATGGAGACTCGAGACGTTGCCCATTCGCTAAAGATTGTGATATCACACGCTGTCCGTTTGGAGCACAGACCGATAGACTCGGTTGTCCTCTTCCAGGTTGCCCATGTGGACCTGGTTTTAGTGAGTACTGCTTTACATTGAGTTTATTCTATTATTATACACTATATTCAAAACTTTATAAAAGTATAATTAAAGCGTTTTACAAAATTGCAACATTTTTTTATTTATACACAGCTTTACAAACGATATAGAATAATTTAAATTAGTGTCTTCGATGATGGCTTACTAGCTTTTCCAGACCTGTCATACTTCTGTTACCTATTTATATTTTTTACGGCTCCTCCAGAACTTTCGAGTCTTTGTTACCTTCTGATCTTTTAACAGCTCCTCCAGACCTGTCATGCGTTTGTGTAACAGCTCCATGTAACTGCCCTGTAAGCTGTCCGAGACTATCCTGTCCTGTAAACTGTGCAGCAGGAAATGGTTGGGTGATCGGTCCTGATGGTTGCAACACGTGTCAGTGCAGACCTGGTAAGCTATTGACCTATTATAGCTTTAAGACTATAAAAAATGTATTATCCATCTACATCGAGTGGATTATGTGTGCATATATTATCTTGTTTTTAGTTCACATGGTATAATACAGAGTTCCATGTCTGTTTTACATCTTCTAATCAGCTCTTAGATTTTCACAACATTTCTTCTATAATGATCATATATATTTACTGTAAATCTTCTACACAATTCATATGTATTTACCGTATATATTCTAGCGAATATCATATACCATGTTTAAAAAGTTGAGCTTGTTGAAAAAGTGATGACCACAGGAGATTTTAGACTTGATTGAACATTAAATTTTCAGGACCACTCTCTATCTGCCCTGCATTAGCATGTCCCGCAAACCTACGTTGTCCAAATGGGTTTACAGCGGATGTAAATGGATGTCCCACCTGCCAATGTAGTAAGTACATGTATACTGTGCTAGCTGCAGTAAAAAAGACTAACTTTTGACTTACATTTAGCAATGTATAATAATCACAAAAAATCCATTAATTAATTTCTTAGCAGTAACATAAACTGCAGAACAAATAACTATAGTTACAGACAAATAGACATCACTAAACTTTTTAGAATTCACAGTTAGAGGACGTTCTCTTCAAGTGTTTTATGTCTGTTATTTTAGGACCATCTCCTGTCTGCCCAGCTCTGGTGTGTCCGGTAAACCTTCAATGTTCCAACGGTTTTGCACTTGACCAAACTGGATGTCCAACTTGCCAATGCAGTGAGTATGCTCTTATCATAGAGTTATATTGCTAATAATTAATACCGACATTGTAAATGTTGCCAATTCTTATTACTCAATTTCATTTACAAAGTGTGAGTTCTGATCTTATTCGAATCTTAAACATTGTATTGTTTAAATCATACTTACTTTGCTAACATATATTGCACGAAGACTGTCATTTTCAAATTTACTCTAAACTAAATAAGTTCAGTAACAATTTGGTCAGCAGATTACTGTTCTTATTATTGTTATTTTCTCATAATCATTAAAACTCACCTGTTCCATTTAAATATAAAATAGCTCTTATATTAGAAGTGATACACTTTCATAGCAAACACTTCTAATTTTTAAAAGCATAAGAAGTGCACAGACTATTATAAACTTAATATAGTTTTAGTTTCATAGCCTTTAGTCCTTATTTACAACATTATATAATCTGTTATTAATGAAACTCATTGAGTCTATCGGATCTTTTTTATTGTCATCATGTCAGTCACGGCAAATTTTATTGAATTATTGTGATTAATAACATAGAGTATTGTTTTCTCTTTACATTTTGAATGTTTTTAGTACAGAATTTGATGTTGTATTTATAAAATATATAAATGTAAATTCTGAGATTTTGTCTAAATGCGCTGTTGTTTTCATATTTTTATTCACTGATTGCAGACCAAACTGCCTGTCCTTTGGTGAGATGTACTGGTCCATGTCCTCTTGGTTTCCTCAGTGACCTAAATGGCTGCCAAACCTGCACTTGCAGTGAGTGTCATTTAGATCTTTTCATTGACTTTATTTAAGACTGGTGTTATGTGCCATTACATGTCAAGGAACAGTTTAGATAACAAATTATAAGAGAAGACAAATCTCCCTATACTAATGTATTATATACAGACTCTTAAATCTTGTTGATGATCTTATGCATTACCAACAATGTAGTCATAAGTTGTCCGCTTAATGTTTCTCAATCTTTGTCCAAGGAATCAAGACAAGAACCAGAAACTGTGTAGGTAATGGATGTCTTGGTAGAGATTTCCGAAAAAGGACATGCAGAAACAGAAGATGTTAAGGTAACAAAAATGTATTGTTTGTAAAAAAGATTCATTTTTGTGGTAAAATTTGGGTACATTAAAATCATAATATATTATATCAGAAGTGAGTTAAATATTTTTTAATTTTCTTTTTGTCAAGTTACCAACATGGAAAACAATTGCGCTGTGTTACTGAACATCCTCGTGTTTATGATTTTGAACACATCTATATATATATTTCAAATTTCAGAGCTAAACCTATATTCTTTTTGATCAAATGATGAACAAGTTAGAATAAAATTAAATATTATACTGCTTCCGATTGTCGTATTCAAAGAGACTGTCACTCTGCATTATTAATCTCTGTTCGCTTTTGGTGTGCTTAGTTAATTCAACTGGTCAAGCTATCTTATTTTTATCTAGCCTGTGGTACCAACTTTATCTAACTTGAACACAAAAATAATAAATTAAGACAAAAGCGAAGCCAAAAGTAGAAACTTTTTTTATTTTTGGCATTAGCTTTCTAAACAGACATGCTCAAGAAAGTTGCATTATGCTGTAGTTTAATTTTGCAGGTTCGAAAAGCTTTACCTCTGCAAAATCGCCTTACCATGAAGATTCAAGCTTAAAGGCTTCATCATTAGTGTGGAATTTTCAACATGCTATGAACTGTTTTGTGAGGTTTCAATAATTTCTATGTTTTCTTCATTCATATACAAGAGATGGCCAGTCATATTTATGAAATATACAAAAATATGTTGCAGTACGCAGGCTTCATTAGTTTTTTGTTAACTGATGCCGGTTGCATGTTGTTAGTTGTTTTCTCTTGTTCTTTGACAATACAATGCCAGGTCTTTAAAGTCAGCAGTTTTTTTTTGTATAATAAATTTGTTACCTTAGATTCATTAAACTACACATAATCTCCAACCAGTTTAAATTCAATCAACCAGTAGATCTACCAACCTGGACAGGGAGCCAAAGCTACTAGCTACAAAACTAATACAATACTTCCTTGAGCTTTAAAGGTTGACTTGCAACAAAATTCACATTACAGTTATTTGGTATGAAAAGATTCACCATGTCTTACTCTGTTGACGTAACCACAAAATTTTGTTATCGTCTTGTCACGTATGTTTTCACGTGAATTAAAAAGCCAATAAACAGCTCAATATAAAACTTGTCGTAGTACTAGTTTATGACAAACACTTTGGGTTTTACCGAAGACACCGTATCAAATATAGATGCTCGCTACATTACAGTTTTTTTCGGCATTATTCAATCGTCAAGTCGTAACCTGATCATCTGACCAAATACTTCGCAAATAATTTTTGCAGCACTTTTCGATATTCACAGGTGACCAACAGACTCGTCATGATTATCGGATAATGATGTGTACTCCTTCGATCTAAGGTTAAAAAGTTTAACGATTTTTTACGGTAAGTTATGTCAGTGCTAAAAGTGACAGCATTACAGGGACGGTAAAACAGACGCATAAGAACAATAGACATAGTTTTATTGAATGCGTGCAGTATATTTGTGAAAATTATTCGACGAATAAGGTTGAAAAAAGTGTAAACAGAAACCATCTCTCACAACTACACCACATTTGAGCCCTTTTGGAAAGATTATCCAAACTATGGCGGTCTCGTGTGGCTGCAATTTCCTGTTCGTTTTTGAACTTTTAGGAGCTTGTAATCACATTTCCACATAAGTTCTTTTTAAAGATGAGCCTACACAGAATCTTAGTAGAAGTTATCATAAAGTATCGGTATTTTTTGATGTCTTGGGTTTTTTTACGTTTGAGAAAATCGAACTGCCAGGATGTTTAAAGATTAAACTGAACAAGACCTGATGACGGTTTAAATGTTCAAAAGGAAAAGTATGCGTAGAATAGTATTACTAGTTAGCAATGTTGCAATAGTTGATATTGACTGTTGCGTTAAGTTGCAGCGGCTCTTGTCTTTATTCTTTCGGTCTATTAGCAACTAAGAGCGTCATAATTGCGCTTTGGCTTGAGCTGAGAATTTTAACAGTGATCAAGTTATATCGATTTCAACATTGAAGCATCCAAGAAATTAAATTCCCTTAAACATAAAAAAAAATTGAAAATGTTGGAAAAATATTGATAATTGCTAATGAAGTCAACCAAAATTTGAACTTTATCTTGAATGCTCCGCCTGTTTAATTTGTTATTTACTACCATAAAAGTCATGTCTTTTGTTTCTCCACAATTGAAGGTTACAAAACGAGTCCAAAAAATGGTAAAACTCATAAATTCCGCATGGTAGGTCATCACTCCAGCAATTGCACCGACCAACCACCATGGAACCATATTCATTACTGCTACCGATAGTTATAATTTGCCTTTGACCACGACCTCTGAGAATTTCTATTAGCTCGCTTAGACAACAGAGTACTAGTATAAATAATATATAAATACCGGTATGTATTATATTGATAGACACGAATATCTTTGCACGAGTCTTTTTCTCTTGTTTTTTATAGTTTTATTTTATAAAGATAACATAGAATCTTTGTAAAATCCTTTAACAATGTGTAAAAAGTTAGTCTCACATAAGATATAAATATACATGTATATAATAGAAGAAGGCCTAAATTTCAACAATTCCTAAGTAATATTGAGATGCTTCATATATAGAGGAAAGTCTCTCCTTTCAGTCAAGCAGAACTCATAGTCTCGCTTGAAATTGAATAAATTCAGCAACACAAAAATAGGGTAATACGAGTTTGGGCTAGATATTGCATGTTGATTTGTATGTATATATAAATATCATATATCAAAGGCGTGTCACATCAATGCTAGAGCAGAGTAATTCTTTGACACAAACAAGAATAATAAAGTTTATTTTTTAGTTTATGAGAAAGTTGACAGTTTTACACTATCCTGCATGTATAGAAAGAGGTAAACTATAGCCATATTCAAGACTTGGAAGGATTATACTCATGATGGCTACTCATTATTATGTAGTTAATCTTATAGATAAAACAATGACCAGCACTGGTCCATGTTAATACTATTCACTTGGTAGACCAAAGTTCATTTATATTGATCAGCAAATCATGAGAAATATTCATTGACTTGCACATTTTTATGCAGCTACAAAGTAACTGCTGAATTCCTATAATATCGATGTTATACATATAACATGTATTCCGGTAAGTGCTGATTTTGCTCAAAAAAATGGAAATGTACTGTTTTCATTGTGCGTCTAATAATTCATAGACGGGCATCAGTTACTGTATAACAAGGGTGATTACTGAGTATAAACAAAAGTGTTGGATGAGGCAGCGAGATTTAAGTTAGTCCATAAGTGAAGTAAACCATTATTATATCTATCTGACTTTTAACCTAGATTAAATCAATTCAACTTACTAAATTATCTTAGCTAGACTGTGTCTACCTGATCTGGCAGATTCCGTGAAAGAACCAAAGACCGTGTAAATAATTGTCTTGGTCGATATTTTCAAAGAAGGTCATGCAGAAACAAGAGATATTAAAGTATTATTCTGTTTTCTGAGCAGAGTTGTCCATGTACCTGGTTTTACCAATGGCCAGGTAAAGACTTTCCTCGATGCATAACGTCCAGTATATGATGGGGATTTCTTACCTCTGAGACAGGCGTACAGTGTGCCCTCAGGATACGACTTGACCTGTTCTAAGGTTCACATGGCATGGTGAAAAAATCCTATGTAATAATATAGAAACTATATTTATTATTTGATTGAAACATCCCATGGGCAAAATAGTCTAAATTTTATATCTATAGGTATTCTGTAGGTAACTATAGTTACCTACAGAAGTTTTGTTTTCAGTGTATTTAGTGGTAATGATCGGCAATACAATGTAACATTAAAATTTTATTCAAAGAGAAATTTTACTTTCAAGAGAGACGTACATATAACATAAATTTTGTTTCATTTAATTTTAGTTTAGCTTACTAAACACGCACTTAAAGCTAAGGTTTAGTTTGTACTTTGAACTATTTGACTGAGTTTTAACTTCTTATCACTAAAGTTTTATCACTGTTCAGTTTCGGTCCTCACCTTCACATTAACTGTTGGCAGGCTGGTTAAAAACTTGTCAACCTAATTCAGCAAAAAAGCCAGAATGATGTTGTTTCTGTATTAAAGTGGATTTTTGTTAGCGAATTAAAAGAAGTTGTTTCACTTGTGGTTCGAAGAAAGTGCAAATCCAACTTTGCTAGTTGTTTTAATAGGGATGTAATGGGTTTTACATGCGATAATCGCTGAGCTGAGAAAAATCAGTCATGTGTTCTTTTCATCCATTGTGGAAATAGTTTCAGCAAAATCTTCTTATGTCAAGTTATTATTTCATCTATACGAAAATCTGAAATAGTCAACCTTTTAAAGAATGAATGTGATTTTTGTGTATAGGAGCATAAACTGGTTGTAGATTATACAAGAGGTGGCACACAAGGAACATGTCTCTCTCGAACTTCATCAAACTGGAATAACAATCGCTCATGCGCACGAGATTATGAATATGAAATAAATTTGAAATGCTGTGCAGTTCCACATGGTTACAGACCAATTTGTTTGTGTCACACCAATATTAGTGTCTGACTCATCGAGTGCCCAATCATCTCATTAACTTTTAGTTGTTTAATTTAATATGATTGAATAAATTCATATTTATATCACTATATATATAAACATATATAATTTTATCTTTATAGTAATATACCACTGTGAATATATGACATTATACTTATAAAAAAATTTTTTCGTGTCCATAAAATATATATAATTTAATATAATTTTAATAATAACTGTAAATATATAGTATGCATTTAAACAAAATTAATAAGAGTGAATCTACACCGTCAGGAGTATAAATAAACTTGTAACATATTATATATAAATATTCACCTTAGTAAATATTTATTATTAAATTAACACTACAAAAACTCTATTTTATACAAAGAAGTTGTCTGCTTCTTTGTTACCACTGTTTTAAATGATTAAAAAACAGCTATAAATTGTGATTGTTTTGTAACTAGTAATGGCTTACTCACTGAGTGGCTATGTACAATTGATGGAAGGAGTGTTTAAAAAGCATTCAAAGAACATGCAGAAAGTCTTCAAACATCCAATAGAACTCTACTGTGACTCGCTGCTGCATGGAGCAGTCTGACTTTAGAATTAAAAATAACATATTTGATTTTTAAAGATGGAAGGTAATACCATTGCTCCTAACTAATGGTTCTTAATCTGAGTTTGAAAGAATATTCAAGATTTGTATTTTTTTCTCAGTTTGTAAGAATTGTATAATTAACAAAAGATATGTGTTGTAATCACAGCAAAACCGACTTAATTTACCAGTTACTTACTAATTATGTCAACTTCATATGAAATGAAAACTTTTTTCTGGTTGTTTTTGTTTATTTTAATTTATTTTATCTAATCAATACATTTTCTCATGACATGAAGTCTGAAAATTACGGTTGTTTTATATGTTTTTTCCTAAATTATTTCAACTACACAAAACTCTACCAAAACATCTACACAATCGATATTAGTGCAAATGGAAAAATTATATATTGCATTGACTTTGTCTGACTGAACAGAGAGACTGTCGAAGCTCTTCCCATAAATGTGTGCATAAAAATAATTGACCTTAACTCCATAGATAATAATTGAGTTTTACACAACAAGATTCTTACCAGGGGCATCGTAACGTGTAGCCGTAATGCTAAAATAAATTGTGTGTAGTTGCGGTACATTGAATATGATAACAACTTAAATTAAAATTTTCTAACAAGAGAATGAGTGTGAAAATGTGATCGGAATACTAAAATAATAGCTATAATGAGACAATCATAGTGACAAAGACACACAGGACCAATTTGCTCGCTACCTTATTTAACACTTTGTTTAAAGTTAGTATTTCCTTTTGCTACGAGAGATGTTCGTCTATGACTCATTGGACATGCAATAACATCAGCCCATTTTCGTTTTTCTTGAGCGAAGTAAGCACTTAGAGGAATACATGTTTCATGTATAACACTAGTACTATATGATTTCAGCAGTAACCCTGTACCTGAATAACAATGTGTCAGTCTATGAATATTTCTCATGATTTTCTGATCAATGTAAATGAACTTTGGTCTACTAAGTGAATAGTATTAACATGGTTCAATAAGATTTAAGATTTACTACATAATAATGAAAAGCCATCATGGGTATAATCCTTCCAAGTCCTGAATATGGTTATAGTTTACCTCCTTATATACATGTAGGATATTGCAAAACTGTCAACTTTTTCATGAACTAAAAAATAAATTTCTTCATTGCACTTGTTTATCTCGAACAATTACTCTTCTCTAGCGTAGATGTAACACACATTCAATATATATTAATGATGTTTATATATACACCCAAATATATATATGCAAACATCCACTGGTAAAAACCAGCAACATTTTATGTAATCAATGTACATGCTAAAAAACTAAAAACAAATTAGTATGTTACCCTTAGTAACCATAGTTACCTACACAAACTTTATAGTATTTAGTGTCTTTAATGGTTGTGATCTGTAATAGAATATAACATTACAATATACGTAGGGAGCTCTTACCCTCAAGACAACTGTACACATAGCATAAACTTTAAACTCATTTCAGAAAGGTCTAGCTCCTTGAGCACACACACACACGCACGCACGCATGCATTCAATGGTCAAATTTGATATGTATTTTGAATATTTTAACAATTTTGAACTTTCAAATTGAATTTCAAAATTGAAACTACTAGCTGCAAAACTAAAACTCTTTTGTCTTGAGCTCTAAACATATTTATTACTGAACTGTTATATAGATGGGCTAAGATATCAATTCACAATATACTAATCATGCTGTCCAAACATTGGCTACACTTTGGAGACTGAAAATGACTGCAGTCAATCTTTTTCCATTCTATTCAAAAGTTACTTAGAAAGCAAATATTTATTTTACTACAGCTGATAAAAGTAGCTAAAATTGAAAAGGACGCTGTCCAACGCTTAGAAAACTTGCATATTCATTGATTGAATTCAGATGGCAAACTATTAGGATAACAGGCTTTTGATGTTCGGCGGCTTTCAAATTTATTGAGTGAGATATTCACATGTGTTGTTGCATCAATTTATCTGTGTCTTTCCGTGTCAGATGTTTGCTTAAATTAACATCATGTTGTTGCATTATAAAATCTACATTGCATCAGATAAATTAGCAACTGAATAACTAAAAAGGCTTTTTAGGAAAAGCTTGTATGCTGTTAATACAAAAAGAATAATTGGTACCCAAAAAACACCCTATGGGTTTGATTAGTACATATACTCTATACATGCATTTTAAGTTGTACTCTATCTAGACGGCTGGTTCTCAATCTTGTTGGCTACACTGAATCTTACCGCTTTTACTGAGCCCTTCCTTGTTCAAAAAGCTAAACCAATGTGGTGAATGAACTCACAACAATTAGTTGCATGTATTTTTATGAAAACATAACCCTTGAATTTTTCTGTTATTTTTGAGAGACGTCTATTAAACCTGGGAGACTAATCTCCCAAGCCCCTAGGGTTCTTTCAAACTCAAGTTAAGAACCACTAGTATGGAGCAATGGTATCACATTCCGCTTTTAATAATTATATATGTTCTTCTTAATTCTAAAGTCAGGCCGCTTCACGCAGCAGCAAGTCACAGTAGAGTTCTATTGGATGTTGGAAAACTTTCTGCATGTTCTTTAAATGCTTTCTAAACACTCCTTCCATCAAATGTACATAGCCATTCAGTGAGTAAGCCATTACTAGTTACGAAACAATTACAATTTATAACTGTTTTTGTTCATTTAAAACAGTGGTAACAATGAAGCAGGCAACCTCTTGTATAAAATAAATGTTTTGTAGTGCTAATTTGTTAATAAATACATATTAAAGTATATATTTATATATAATACATTACAAATTTATTTATATTCCTTTAATTTTTAGACTCACTCTTATATATTATATTTAAAGAGATATTATATGTTCATAATTGTTATTAAAATTATATTAAATTATACATATATATAATTTATAAATATTATAAAAAACATCTTAGAAGTATAAGGTTATATAGTTATATTGATATATTACTATAAAGATAAAAATGTATATGTTTTCCAATTTAGTAATATAAATATGAACTTATTCAATCATATTAAATTAAACAGCTAAAAGTTCATGAGATGATTGGACACTCGATGAGTCAGATACTAATATTGGTGTGACACAAACAAATTGGTCTGTAACCATGTGTAACTGCACGACATTTCAAATTTATTTCATATTCATAATCTCGTGCGCACGAGCGATTGTTATTCCAGTTTGATGAGTTGTGAGGAAGACATATTCCTTGTGTGCCACCTCATGCATAAGTCACAACCAGTTTATGCACCCATACACAAAAATCTCATTCATTCATTAAAAGGTTGACTATTTCAGACTTTCGTATAGATGAAATAATAACTTTACACTAGAAAGTTTTGCTGAAACTGTTTTCACAATGGCTGAAAAAAAACAGGACCGATTTTTCTTAGCTCAGCAATTATCACACGTAAAACCCAATACATAGCTTTTTAGACAACTAGCAAAATTGGAATTGGATTTTCTTCTAATGAAAAGTTACACAATTTTTCTTAATTTGCTAACAACGATCCACAATATTACGGAAACAGCATCGTTCTGGCTTGTTTTCTGAAGTAGGTTGAAAAGGTTTTTAACCAGCCTGCCAACAGTTAAAGCGAAGGTGAAGAGCGAAACTGATCAGTGATAAACTATTAGTGATAAGAAGTTAAACTCAGTCAAATAGTTCAAACTACATACTAAATTTTAGTTTTAAGTGGGTGTTTAGTAAGCTAAATTAAAATTAAATGAAATAAAATTTACGTTATACGTACATCTGTCTTGAAAGTAAAGTTTCTCTTTGAGTACATTTTAATGTTACATTTTATTGCCGATCATTACCACTAAATACACTGAAAATAAAACTTCTGTAGGTAAGTATAGTTACTAAGGTTAACATACTTCTTTTTCACTAGCTTTGAATATGTACAAAACTTATATAATGTTTAGACCACTTTGACCATGGAATGTTTGACTTATTTAACAAATATAGTTTCTATATTCTTAAATAAAGCATTCAAGATGAAATTTCAAACTTCAGTTGACTTCATTAGCAATTATCAATATTTTTCCATTATTTGCAATGGTTTTTTATGTTTAAGAAAAGGTGATTTCCCGAATGTATCAATGTTGAAATCGATATAACTTGATCAGTGTTAAAATGCAGAGTTCAAGCCAATGTGCAATTATAACCTTCATAGTTGCAAATACACCGACAGAATAAAACCGCGTGTTGTGTTTGCTGTTTAGCTCATTAGACTTCTACCAGATACTGAATGTTATTTCCATCAACTGTGGCTGCCTGTATGTTTTCATTGTATGTCATCATCATGTCATCATCATCATTGTAAGACTTTATATGCTGATGTCTTGTTATAATAAAGTTAGTTATACACACGCACCTAACGGAGAAAGAGATTCGCCTCAATTATAGTTAGTTGCACTACACCATAGCACCAATACATCAAGGCTGAAGTATTAACAAATGCTGGTTAAGTACAACAATTGGCGACGAGGATAAACAGTAGAGAACCTTGGTGTGGATTCAGTTACACCCCTGTAGAATAATTATTATGGCTGGTGCATCTATACCATCGTTGTCGGAAGGAGGAGTGGATGTGTTCTTGGAGATTCTTGGAGCGGCTACAAAGTTATTTCTTTGTACCGAAAGTTAAGCCAAAGGTTCAGATACACACAATGCTGCTAGGTCTTAGCGAGAAGCAGTATTTTTTAGTTAGAGACCATGCCACTCTAGGACTACCGTCAGCTATGAGTTACCAGGAAGTTGTCGATATTCTGAAAAGACATTTTAAAACTACTCACAACAGGATGACAGAACGAGCGAGGTTTCGTGAAGTAAGACGAGCGAAAGGTGAGTCTGTCAGCAACTTTGTGGCGCACTTAATGAATGCTTCGAGGTATTGTGACTGGCACAATATTGAATGAAAATTTAGTTGAGCAGTTCCGCAGTGGGATTAATGACCCTTCAAGACGAGACAAACTGATCGACATGCCATCTACCCACAGTGAGGACATTGATAGAATAGTAGCTAGGGCTCAAGAAATAAAGCTCAACAATAAACTTAGTAACTTATCAGCATCCTCTAACTCCAATGGACCGGCTGTGCAATCAGTTAGGTCTGAGCGCTCACATCAGACTTCTTTCACAGCAGGTACCACATCGCAGAAGTCGGTAAGCCGTAGATGTTTTCGGTGTGGCAAGCTAGAACATGTAGCCAATGACAGATCCTGCCCAGCTAGAGTGAGGAAATGTAACAAATGTGGTAAAATTGGGCACTTTGCCAACTCTAAATTCTGCAAGGATAATAACGGACAAGTAGGTAATGTGGACAATGATGAAGCTGTTGAGGACTCCAATGTATCGACAGATGATGAGAGTAGACTATACGCGGTAAAGCAGCGACAACAGGTAAAGACTCAAAGGTGTACTGTGAAGTTAGAAGGTCAGGTAGTTCAAATCATCATAAACACAGGAGCTTGTGAAAACATAGTTCCGTTTAGTGTATATGAAAAACTGTCTATAAAGGTTAGACTGCTGCCAGCAGACAAGCAATTACTTAGTTATAGAACGAACACTAAGTTGAATGTTTTAGGCCTTTTTAGAGTGAGAAGGCCTTTTTAGAGGCCTTTTTTTTGTGTGAGAAATCTGTTGTTTCTAACTTTTATGTGTTCAAAGGTGATGCTAGATGTTTAATGAGTTATGAGACTGCTGAGGCGCAAGGTCTTATTTTGTTGAGAGCTGATGCAGTCATTTGGTGCATTTTGCCTGACAGCACAAATGACATTTTTAAACAGTTTCTTAGAGTTTTCAATGGAGTGGGAAAAATGAAAGGCGTGAAGTTGAAACTGCACATTGATAGAGATGTGAACCCTGTAGCGCACCCTGTTAGGGGATTGCCATTTGGTTATAGAGAAAAAGTTAAGGCAAAGCTCCAAGAACTGGTGAACAACGATGTAGTAGAGCCTGTCTTTGGAGTTGGTATCACATGGGTGAGCTCGTTTGTTTGTGTCCTACAGGACTCGGGGGATGGCCGCCAAACCGTCGATATGGGACTTGTAAACAAAGCAATAGTTGGAGAGCGCTACCCGATACCCACTACTAAAGAAATGCTTGTTGGTTTGCATGGGGCTAAAGTTTTCCGAAAACTTGACTTAAAACAAGGTTTCCAACAAATTGAGTTAGATGAAAGCTGTAGAGATATAACGATTTTTATCACACCTTTCGGCTTGTATAGGTACAAGAGACTAACTATGGGTTTAAACAGTGTGCCAACAGTGAACAATTTCAGTATACTATCCAAACAGCTTTGTGGGGGCTAGAAGGTATTCAAAACATAGCGGACAATAATATTTTGCATGCAGAAAGCCGAGAGGAACATGACAAGCGCTTGTTAGCACTGCCGAATAGGCTACAGAAGTTAGGTTTAACACTAAACAGTAGAAAGTGTCATTTTCGCTTGAATTCAATAAAGTTTCTCGGCTATGTAGTTTTGGAACATGGGATATCTGCTGATCCTGCAAAGGTAGAGTTTATACTGACGTTTTCAAGGCCAGAAAATGCTTCAGATTGCTGTAGTTTTATCGGGCTGGTGAACTTTGTAAGTCAATTTGTACCTGACCTAGCCACAATTGCTGAGCCAATTAGACGTGTGACACACAAGGAAGTGAAATTTAAAAGGGGTGCTGACTAGCAGCAGGCTTTTGACAAGATAAAGGCTTCCATGGCTAAAGCTGAGTCACTTGCACATTTTGACCCAAGCGCTAAGATTGTTGTCATGGCAGATGCTAGCCCATATGGCTTAGGTGCTATATTACTGCAGAAAAATGCTAGTGGGGACAGAATAATGGCCTATAGGCATAGAAGCTTGTCAGAAGTAGAGCGTAGGTATAGCCAAACAGACTGTGATGCACTCGCTTTAGTATTTGCATGCGAGCACTTTAAACTTTACTTACTGAGCAATGAATTCGAGCTAGTAACAAACCTATTGAGACAATTCTTAATTCAATTCTTAAAGACAATTCTTGAGCAAACGTTTGCCGGCGCAGAGCAAGGGTAAACCTGAGGGTACCCGTGTCATGGGGGGAGGCAAATCTGGAGGTTTGCACATGGGGGATCAGGTCCAGCGGCAGTCTTCTCGACAAAGTTGTCCACCCATACGATTCGGTGATTACAGAGTTCATTAGATCATGCCATCAGCTAATCCACTAGAAAAAAAATTCCACTTTCATAATCACACAGGTTTATATGTTGTACCTTGCTTTCCACTTATAGTTCACTTGTGCTTTATGTGAGCTATAATCTGAATTCAGCTATGAAGTTTTATTTGGATGTAATATATGTTATAGTCTGCTTTTCATTTTAGAGCTTTTTAAAACTTCTGTTTGTCTCTTATATACTATCCTTCATATTTCTAGAGACGCAACATAAATATTGTTTTCTTTTATTAAATCATTATTATGTGTTTTTATCTAAAGAAGGAAAGGGTTGTTGTGTTTGCTGTTTAGCTCATTAGACTTGTACCTGATACTGAATGTTATTTCCATCAACTGTGGCTGCCTGTATGTTTTGATTGTATGTCATCATCATGTCATCATCATTGTAAGACTTTATATGCTGATGTCTTGTTGTAATAAAGTTAGTTATACACACGCACATAACGGAGCAAGAGATTCGCCTCAATTATAGTTAGTTGCACTGCACCATAGCACCAATACATCAAGGCTGAAGTATTAACAAATGCTAGTTAAGTACAACACCGCAAGCCGATGCAACTTAACGCAACAGTCAATATCAACTATAGCAACATTACTAACTAGTAATACCAATTCCATGTATACTTTTCTTTTGAACATTTTAACTGTGATCAAGCTTTGTTCAGTCTAATCTTTAAACATCCTGGCAGTTTGATTTTCTCAAACGTAAAAAATCCCAACACGTCGAAAAATACGGATACTTTAAGATAAAATCTACTAAGATTCTGCGTAGGCTCATCTTTAAAATATTTACCACTAGCCACAGTTGAGCCAATAGGCAGCTATTTACTTACTTGAAACAAAACTGCTTCTGTTAACTAGGATAACTTAATCACAAGCTAATATTTTATAGTACATATTACTCTTATTACAGCCTGAGCATGTCTCACAATACAAAGATTTATAACAGGCCATCAAACAGTTCCAACAGAAATACTTTTACAATCACGAGCTTCAACTCTTAGCACTACAATAAATTATTTTATACAAAAAGTTGTCTGTTCCTATTGTCAGATATCAGTTCTAGAATAAAACAGGAGAACCTATTTTGCAAAGGAAACTAGCAACTACTATGACCTATGATGACCTCAGGATATCAGATGTTAACTGGCCGGGAAAACCACAAATCACTTTATCGCACCATAATATATACATTTATTTATATGCTTATTCAGGTTCAACACAGCTCATCAAAATATTGAATAAACATCGGAAGGAGAGACGTGAGAACTGAGCAGCCATCCAATCCTATAGAGAGCCTGTACAGAGTAGAAGAGAGCCTCCATGCGTACATCCCCGAGCTACAACAAATGATTGAGTTTCTTACATAAACAATAACTGCTTGGCTTGAGCTTACACTTTAATCTTTGTATTTTATGCTTTTACTTTATGTTAGTTTTAAATTTTATGTTTTGTGCTAATTTTGTTTTTATGCATTGGTAATGTCAAAGCAGTCCTCAGAAACTATCAAACTCATGAAAAATAGTCCTTTCAACTATATCTCCATGGGATTCCATTTAATCATGGAATTTCCCAGATAGCTGGCTTCTAGCAGCAAGCAGAGCCTAAAAAAATAAGCTTTAAGAATTTTCACAGCTAAAACACTTTTTTTAAAATATGACATTTATAGTAATAAAAAGAATGGAGCGAAATACATACTCCAGAATTTTTCTAGATTTTCAAAGGTAAAAACAAAAGAGATAGAGACACTTTTATAAATTCCACACTCAGAAAATTGGCTAAGTTTTTTAAACATCATGGGCTTCTCAGAAAGATGAGCTCACTCGCTCCACCACAGCTGGTCTGTTGTGATATGCACAGTCAGCAATTGCACAAAGTTTGCAAAATGCTGACTAGAAGCCAATTAGAAGTTATTATTCCCAGACAGCTGGTATATAAGGAGCCTCTGAAAGTGATTAAGGCAGAGAGCGGGCCAGGGAGACCAAGTGGGTGAAATTGTATACTCCTTTTACAACTGTTGCCTCGAAGAGATAAAGCCATTTGGCTGAATACTACGATAATTTTTGTACGTTTCTGAGGACAAATTTTTATCGCTCATTTTGGCGAGATATACACTTATTATACTACGAATTACGAATTATTTGAACAAATTTCTTTATTCGTTTTATGCCCAAGTGAGGCTTGTTATTGATAAATATACTTTATATCGAAGCCTGAGATAGGCCAATCTATTATTGATACGTCAACAATATTTGAGTTTGCAACCAGCACTTGAAATTGACGCCCTAGAGAGGCTATATACTGATAAAACAACACTCATTATACAGAGGAACATACATTGGTGCCCAAGCGAGGCACGACAACTACTGAGCTGGCAAGTAAGTACAAAATATTCAGGAGAAGACAACTTGTGTCAGATTTGCAGATACGGTAACAGATCATACACAAAATTCGCAGGATCGATTTGACAGTTGATTGATATACAGAACATTTCTTTACCTGGCAGGAAGAGCCACTTTGCCAGTTCGAAAAAATTTATTTTTTACGTGAGAAAAGCAGTTAGGAGTGCTACCTTAAACAACATTATATAGAACCACACAACAACACAATTGCATTTATAAGTTGTATTTTATTAAATTTTGAAACTTTCATTTAGTTTGAATAATTATATACATACATATTTATAAAATATTATTAAATTTTCTCCAGTGACAAAGCTGTAGCTTTGCACCACACTACGAGTAAATTAGAAATACATTATATTTATACAAACAAAAATATATTTATATAATTTAAATTACATATATTATCTATTTTATTATTTTTATAATTTTTCTCTCGTGACACTATCTTACCACTGTTTCAAATTAAAAACAGCTATCGACTGTAATGATTAAAAGCAATTAAGGGAACATGCAGAAAATTTTCAACATTGAACAGAACTCTGCTGTGACTCCCTGCTGCATCGAGTAGCCTTATTTTAGAATTAAGAATAAACATAATTTTTAAAAGTGGAATGTATAACAATTACTCTAAACTAGTAGTTTTTAACCTGACTTTGAGAGAATTTTATGGGTTTGAAAAATCAGTCTTCCAGTTTCAATGTCTCTCAAAAGGAACCAAAGAATTCCCACGGTTATGTAATTTTATGTAAATATAGTTAATTTGTTGTGAGTTTATTCATTGTGTTGGTTTAGTTCTTTGAACAAAGGTCTTGGCAAAAGCGGTAAGATTCAGTATAGCCAACAAGATTAAGAACCATCCGTCTAGACAGAGTAAAACTGGCAACATATGAATTGAGTATATGTACTAATAAAACCCATAGGTTGTTAGATGGGTGTCCATCATTGTTTTTGTAAGAATTGAATGCAATCTCTTTAAAAAAGCTTTTTCAATTATTCCGTTTCTAGTTTATCTGTTGAAATCTAAACTTTAGTATGCGACAACATGAAGTTAATTTAAGTAAACATCTGACATGATCAAAATTATTGACACAGAGTAACTGATGTACTGACAAGTACGAATATCTCACTCAATAAACTTGAAAGCCACCTAACATCAAAGGATTGTTATCCTAATAGTTTGCCATCTAAATTCAATCAATGAATATGCAAGTTTTTTTAGCTTTAGAACGTGTTTTTTCAATTTCAGCTCATTTGACCAGCTATTATAAGACCCCTCTTTGTTTTCTATGCAACTTTTGAATATGATGGATAAATATTGAATTCACTCATTTTCAGAGCCTCCAAAGTGCAACCGGTGTTAGGACTGTGTGATAAATACATGGTGAGTCGATATCCTGACTCATCTACATAACCATTTGGTAATAAATATGTTTAGAGCTCAAAAAAGTATAGTATTAGTTTTGCAGCTAGTAACTTTGGCTCCCCGTCCAGGTTGGTAGATCTACTGGTTGATTGACTTTAAACTGGTTGGATAATATGAGTAGTTTACTGCTTGCAAGGTAAATAGTTTATTATATAAATTAAAAACAACTGAATTTAAAGACCTGGCCTTGTATTGTCAAAAAACAGGAGAAAACAACTAACTTCATGCAACCAGCATTAGTTAAAATATTAATAAAGTCTGCGAACCGCAGCAAATTTTTGTATATTTCATAAATATGACTGGCCATCTCTTGTATATGATTGAAGAAAGCATAGAAATTATTGAAACTGCACAAAAACAGTTCATAGCATAACGGAAATTTTACAAAAATGATGAAGCCTTTAGGCTTGAATCTTTATTGGAAGGCAATTTTGCAGAGGTAAAGCTTTTCGAACCTGTAAAATTAAACCACAGCATAATGCAACCTTCATGAGCATGTCCGTTTAAAAAGCTAATGCCAAAATTAAAAATATTTTTTCTATTGGCTACCCTTCTGTCTTAAATTAAAGTTTCGGTGTTCAAATTAGATAACATTAGTACCACAGGCTAGATAAAAATAAGATAGCTTGACAAGTTGCTTTAACTAAGCACACCAAAAAGCGCACGACATTAATGATGCAGAGTGACAGTCTGTTTGAATATGGCAATCGGAAACAATATAATAATTAATCTTAGTCTAACTTGTTCATCATTTGATATGATCAAAATAAGAGAATGTTGGCTTAGAAATTTGAAATATATATAGATTTGTTCAAAATAATAAACACAAGAATGTTCAGTAACACAGCGTAAGTCTTTTTCATGGCGGTGACTTGACAATTAAAAAAAGATATAGCTGACTTCTGATGTAATATATTATGATTTTAATGTATCCAAAATTTATCACAAAAATCAGTGTTTTTTCTCAAAGATTTGCTCAGAATAGAGAATATTACCTTAACATCTCCTGTTTCTGCATGTCCTTCTTTGAAAATCTGTACCAAGACATCCATTACCTACACAGTTTCTGGTTCTTGTCCCGCATGTACCAAAACAGCTAGACCATGGTCCCCAAGCATTCCACTGATTGGTTCCTTGAACTGAAAGAAAGATTGGTAAGCATTTAGCGGACAACTTATGACTACATTGTTGGTAATGCAAAAGACCATCAACAAGATTTAAGAGTCTGTATATCATACATTAGTATAGTGAGATTTGTCTTCTCTTATAATTTGTTATTTAAACTGTTATCATAACTACAGTCTTAGATAAAATCCATGAAAAGATCTAGTACACACTCACTGCAAGTGCAGGTTTGGCAGCCATTTAGGTCACTGAGGAAACCAAGAAAACATGGACCAGTACATCTCACCAAAGGACAGGCAGTTGGGTCTGCAATCAGTGCATAAAACATAAGAAAATAACAGCGCATTTAGACAAAACTTCCAAATGTACAATTATATATTTTATTAATACAAAATCATATTCTGTACTAAAAACATTAGGATGTAAAGAGAAGACAATACTCTACGCTATTAATCAAAATAACTCAATAAAATTAGCCATGACTGACATGATGATAATAAGAATAATTCGGTAGACTCAGCTAATTTCACTAATAACAGATTATATAATGTTGTAAATAAGGACTACAGGCCCTGAAACAAAATTAGGTTAGGATTATAGTCTGTACACTTCTTATGCTTTTAAAAAATAAGAGTCTTTGGAATGAAAGTAGATCACTGCTTAATAAAACAGCTCATTTATACTTTGACGGAACAGGTAAGTTTTAATAATGATGAGAGAATAACAATAATAAGAACAATAATCTGCTGACTAAAATGTTATTGAACTTATTTAGTTTAGAGTAAAATTGAAAATGACAGTCTTCGTACAATATATGTTAGCAAAGTAAGTATGATTTAAACAAGTACAATGTTTAAGATTCGAATAAGATCAGAACTCACACTTTATAAATGAAATTGAGTAATAAGAATTGGCTACATTTAGGTATTATTTATTAGCAAGATAACTCTATATGATAAGAGCATACTCACTGCATTGGCAAGTTGGACATCCAGTTTGGTCAAGTGCAAAACCGTTGGAACATTGAAAAAGTGGTCCTCACTTTTTCAACAAGCTCAACTTTTTAAACATGGTATATGATATGTGTAGAATATATATGGTAAATACATATGAACAAAAAAAGTTACTTTTTTTGCAGTTGATGCTACTGCTAAAAAAATAAGTGAAGAGTTGTTCATTACTACGACAGCTAAAACAGTATACTCACTACATTGGCAGGTAGGACATCTATTTACATCCGCTGTAAACCCATTTGGACAACAAAGGTTTGCGGGACATGCTAATGCTGGGCAGATAGAGAGTGGTCCTAAAAGTTAAATGTTCAATCAAGTCTAAAACCTCCTGTGATCATCACTTTTTCAACAAGCTCAACTTTTTAAGCGTGATATATGATATGTGTAGAATATATACGGTAAATACATATGAAAGTACAAAATACACATAACATACATACATATTATTTTGTAGAAGATTTACAGTAAATACATATATATGATCATTATAAAAGAAATGTAGTAAAAATGTAGGAGCTGATTAGAAGATGTACTACAGACATGGAACTCTGTATTATACTCTGTGATCTAAAAACAAGATAATACATACACACCTAATCCACCCGATGTAGATGGATAATAAATTTCATCATTGTCTTATTAACTGTTTTATTTTTTTAGTTTATTTGACCTGCATGAAATAATTTATTTACGATATGAAGTTTGAGATTTACATCTGTTTGGCCAAAGTTGAAAACCTTCACAGTTGTGTTTATGTTTTCGCTTAATTTATTTTAACTAAACAAAACACTACAAAAACAACTACACAATCGATAATAGTGCAGATATAAAAATGATATATCATGCTGTTTTTGTCTAACTGAACGGAGAGAATGTCGAAGCTCTTCCCATAAATGTCTGAATAAGAAGAATTGACCTTGACTCCATAGATAATAATTGAACTGTACACAACACTATTTTTAACAGGGGCATCGTAACGTGTGGGCATATTGTTAAAATAATTAGCGTGTAGGTACAGTATATCGAATATGATAACTCCTTAAATCAAAAGTTTCTAACAAGAGAAAGAGTGTGCAAGTGTGATCGAAATACTAAAGTCATAGCTATAGTGAGACAATCAAAACGACTAAGACACACATGACCAATTTTCTCACTACCTTATTTAACACTTTGTTTAAAGTTAGTATTTACTGTTGCTACAAGAGATGTCTGTCTATGAATCATTAGACAAGCAATAACAGCAGCACATTTTGGTTCTCTTAAAGCAAAGTCAGCGCTTAGAGGAATACATGTTACATGTATAACACTGGTATTATATGAATTCAGCAGTTACCATGTAACTGAATAAAATAGGTAAGTCTATGGATATTTCTCATGATTTTCTGATCAACATAAATGAACGTTGGTCTACCAAGTGATTAGTATTAACATGGTTCAATGCTGGTCATTGTATTATCTATAAGATGAACCACATATTAATGGATATGGTTATAGTTTACCTCCTTATATACATGCAGGATATTGTAAAACTGTCATCCTTTTTATGAACTAAAATATAAATTTCTTCATTGCTTTTGTTTATCTTGAATACTAAATACTATAAAGTTTGTATAGGTAACTATGGTTACTGAGGGTAACTTAATTGTTTGTTTTTAATTTTTAATATGACAGTGCTTATATAAAATGTTGCCGGTTTTTACCAGTGGATGTTTGCATATATATATATATATATATTTATATATGACGGGGTTGGATTAGATATCACATATCGATTTGGGTGTATATACAAACATTATTAATATATATCAAATATGTGTTACATCAATGCTAGAGAAGAGTAATTGTTCAAGATGAACAAATGCAATGAAGAATTTTACTTGTTAATTTATGAGAGAATTGACAGTTTTACAATATCCTGAATGTATAGAAAGAGGTGAACTATAACCATATCCAGGACTTGGAAGGATTATACCCATGATGGCTACTCATCAATTTGTAGTTAATCTTATAGAAAAGACAATGACCAGCATTGATCCATGTTAATACTATTCACTTGATAGACCAAAGTTCATTTACTTTGATCAGAAAATCATGAGAATTATTTATAGAATGGAATATTTTTATTCAGCTATCCAGCATTTGCTGATATCCTACAATATCAATGTTTTACATATAACACGTACTCCTGTACGTGCCGATTTTACTCAATAAGAACCAATATGTACTGCTGTCATTGTGTCATAGTAAACCATTATTATATCTAGGTAACTTGAGTGTATTTAGTCGTTATCATCTGCAAAAATTATAACATTACAATGAACTACTTGCAGTTCATTCTGTGAAAAGTTCTTACCTTCGAAACAGACATGCCATAAACTTTTAATCTAGATTAATTCTATATAATTTACTAATTTATTTTAACTAGACCAAGTCTACCTGCTCTGGCAGATACCGTGAAAGAACCAAAAATCATGTAGATAATTGATGTTTTGGTAGATATTTCCAAAGAAGGTCCTGCAGAAACAGGAGATGTTAAAGTACTATCCGGCTTTCAAGGCAGAGTGGTCCATGTACTTGATTTCACCAATGACCAGGTAAGAACTTCTTCCCTCGATGCATAGTGTACAGTACATGATGGGGAGTCCTTGCCTTTGAGACAGACGTAGAGCGTACCTTCAGTATATGACTTGACCTGTTCTAAAGTGTACATGGCATGGTGAAAAAAACCTATGTAAGAATATAGAAACTATTGTGATTTTATAATGCAAACATCCCATGGTCAAAATGGTCTAATTATTATATAAGTGTTGCATGTATTCCAAGCTAGTTACAAACTAGTATGTTAACCTTAGTAACTATACTTACCTAGAGATGTTTTTTTTTCAGTATATTTAGTGGTACTGATCGGCAATAAGATGTATCATTAAAATGTACCCAAAGAGAAACTTTACTCTCAAGACAGATGTACGTATTACATAAACTTTATTTCAATTAATATTAATTTAGCTTACTAAACACGCGCATAAATCTCAGCTTTAGTTTGTACTTTGAACTATTTGACTGAGTTTTAACTTCTAATCACTAAAGTGTTATCACTGATCGGTTTCGGTCTTCACCTGCGCTTTAACTGTTGACAGGCCGGTTAAAAAATAGTATAAGCTAATTCAGCAAAAAACCTAGAACTATGCTGTTTCCGTATTAAAGGGGATTTTTTTGGCAATTCATGAAAAGTTGTCTGACTTTTTGTTCAATGACAGTACAATTTCAACTTTGCTAGTTGTTTTAAAAGGGATGATTGAGTTTCACACACGTAAATTGCTGAGCTGAGAAAAATCAGTCATGTGTTGTTTTAGCCATTGTGAAAACAGTTTCGGCAAAATTTTCTAGTGTAAAGTTATTATTTCATCAATACGAAAATCAGAAATACTCAACTTTAAAAAAAATGAATGTGATTTTTGTGTATGGGTGCATAAACTGGTTGTGGATTATACAAGAGGTGGCACACAAGGAACATGTCTCCCTCCCAATTCATCAAACTTGAATAACAATCGCTCATGCCCACGAGATTATGAATATGAAATAAATTTGAAATGTCGTGCAGTTCCACATGGTTACAGACCAATTTGTTTGTGTCACACCAATATTAGTGTCTGACTCATCGAGTCCCAATCATCTCATGAAATTTCAATTGTTTAATTTAATATGATTGACTAAGTTCATATTTATATTAATATATAAATAAACATTTATAATTTTATCTCTATAGTAACATACCAATATAAATATATGACATTATACCTATAAAAAAATTTTATATTTTCTATAAAAAAGATATAATTTAGGATAATTTTAATGCTAATTGTAAATATATAATATGTATTTAACTATAATATATTAGAGGGAGTCTAAAAATTAAAGGAATATAAATAAACTTGTAACTTATTATATAAATATAATAGCATCCAATATCCAATAGAATTCTACTGTGACTTGCTGCTGCATGGAGCAGCCTGACTTTAGAATTAAGAAGAACCTATATGATTTTTAAAAGTGGAATGTAATACCATTGCTCCATACTAGGGGTTCTTAACCTGAGTTTGAGAGAACCCTAGGGGCTTGGAAGATTAGTCTCTTGTGTTTAATGGACATCTCTCAAAAAGAACGGAAAATATCAAGGGCTAAGTTTTTATGAAAATATATGCAATTTGTTGTGAGTTCATTCATTGTATTTGTTTAGTTCATTAAACAAAGAAGGAATCGGTGAAAGCGGTAAGATTTATTATAGCCAACAAGATTAAAAACCATCCGTCTAGACCGAGTACAACTTAAAATGTATGTATAGAGTAATGTACTAGTTAAACCCATTGGTTGTTAATTGAGTAACAATTATTGCTTTTGTAAGAATTGAGTGCAATTTTTTTAAAAAGGCTTGTTCAATTATTCAGTTTCTAATTTATCTGTTGAAATCTGAACTTTAGTATGCAACAAAATGAAATTAATTTAAGCAAACATCTGACATGATCAAAACTATTGACACAGGGTAATTGATGCAGCGATACATATGAATATCTCACTCAATAAACTTGAAAGCCGCCTAAAATCAAAGGCTTGTTATCCTAATAATTTGCCTTCTAAGTTCAATCAATGAGTATGTAAGTTTTCTTACCAATAGAATTTTTTTTTCAACTTCAGCTCATTTGACCAGCTATAATAAGACCACTTGTTGTTTTCTATGTAACTTTTATTAAATATGTTTAGAGCTCAAGGAAGTACAGTATTAGTTTTGCAGCTAGTATCTTTGGCTCCCCGTTCAGGTTGGTAGATCTACTGGTTGATCAACTTTTTGTATAGTTTAACGCGTGTAAGGTAACAAATTTATTATACAAACAGAAACTGCTGACTTTAAAGACCTGGTGTTGTATTGTCAAAAACAAGAGAAAACAACTAACAACATGCAACCAGCATCAGTTAACAAAGAATTAATAAAGCCTGCAAACTGCAGCATATGTCTGTTTATTTCGAACATATCAATGGCCATCTCTTGTATATGAATAAAGAAAGCATAGAAATTATTGAAACTGCACAAAACAGTTCACAGCATGTTGAGAGTTCCACACTAATGATGAAGCCATTAGGCTTGAATCTTCATTGTAAGGCAACTCTGCAGAAGTAAAGCTTTGCGAACCTGCAAAATTAAACCACAGCATAATGCAACTTTCTTGAGCATGTCTGTTTAGAAAACTAATGCCAAAAATTAAAAAAAAACTTCTTCTATTGGCTACGCTTCTGTCTTAAATTAAAATTTCTGTGTTCAAGTTAGATAACATTGGTTCCACAGGCTAGATAAAATTATGATAGCTTGACCAGTTGCTTTAAATAAGCACACCAAAAGCGAACATAGATTAATGATGCAGAGTGACAGTCTGTTTGAATATGGCAATAGACAGCAAAATAATAATAAATCTAAATCTAACTTGTTCATCGTTTGATATGATGAAAATAAGAGAATATTAGTTTAGCTCTGAAACCTGAAATATATATATAGATGTGTTCAAAATCATAAACACAAAAATGTTCAGTATCACAGCGTAAGTCCTTTTCATGGCGGTGACTCAACAATTAAAGATTAATAAAAAATATAGCTGATTTCTGATATAATATATTATGATTTTAATTTACCCAAAATTTATCACAGAAATTAGTGTTTTTTCTCAAAAATTTGCTCAGAATAGAGAATATTACCTTAACATCTCCTGTTTCTACATGTCCTTCTTTGAAAATCTGTGCCAAGACATCCATTACCCACACAGTTTCTGGTTCTGGTCCCGCATGTACCAAAACAGGTAGACCATGGTCCCCAAGCGTTCCACTGATTGGTTCCTTGAACTAAAACAAAGATTGGTAAACATTTAGCGGACAACTTATGACTACATTGTTGGTAATGAATAATACCATCAACAAGATTTGAGAGTTTGTATACCATACATTAGTATAGTGAGATTTGTGTTCTCTTATAATTTGTTAACTAAACTGTTCCTTGACATCAAATGGCGCATAACAACAGTCTATGAATAACAATCAAGTCTATGAAAAGATCTAACAGACACTCACTGCAAGTGCAGGTTTGGCAGCCATTTAGGTCACTGAGGAAACCAAGAGGACATGGACCAGTACATCTCACCAAAGGACAGGCAGTTGGGTCTGCAATCAGTGCATAAAACATAAGAAATTAACAGTGCATTTAAACAAAACCCCAAATTGTACATTTATATGTTGTATATAAACAAAATGGTATTCTGTTCTAAAAACACTTTCTTGACAGTACTCTACGTTATGAATCAAAATAACTCAATAAAATTAGTCCTGACTGACATGATTACAATAAAAAAGATTTGGTAGACTCAAATAATTTCATTAATAACAGATTATATAATGTTGTAAATTAGGACCAAAGGCTAAGAAACTAAAATTATATTAGGTTTATAATAGTCTGTGCACTTCTTATGCCTTTAAAAATTAGGAGTGTTTGCTATGAAAGTATATCACTTCTAATAAAAGAGCTATTTTCTATTTAAATGGAACAGGTGATTTTTAATAATGATGGGAGAATAACAATACTAAGAACAGTAATCTGCTGACTAAAATGTTATTGAAATTATTTATTACAGAGTAAAATTGAAAATGACAGTATTTGGGCAATATATGTTAGCAGAGTAAGTATGATTTAAACAGTACAATGTTTAAGGTTCGAATAAGATCAGAACTCACACTTTATAAATGAAATTGAGTAACAAGAATCGACTACATTTAGGTATTATTTATTAGCAAGATAACTCTATATGATAGGAGCATACTCACTGCATTGGCAAGTTGGACATCCAGTTTGGTCAAGTGCAAAACCGTTGGAACATTGAAGGTTTACCGGACACACCACAACTGGGCAGACAGGAGATGGTCCTAAAATAACAGACATAAAACACTTGAAGAGAGTGTCATCTAACAGGGAATTCGAATAATTTTAGTGATGTTTATTTGTCTGTAACCATAGTTATTCGTTCTGCAGTTTATGTTACTGCTAGGAGAATGGATACTTTCTGTGATTATTATATTTTTAACTGAAAGTGAAGAGTTGTTCATTACTACCGCAGCTAAAACAGTATACTCACTACATTGGCAGGTAGGACATCCATTTACATCCGCTGTAAACCCATTTGGACAACGTAGGTTTGCGGGACATGCTAATGCAGGGCAGATAGAGAGTGGTCCTAAAAATTAAATGTTTAATTAGGTCTAAAATCTCCTGTGGTCATCACTTTTTTCAACAAGCTCAACTTTTAAGGCGTGATATATGATATATGTAGATATATACGGATAAACACATGTGAACTGCGCAAAAGATTTACAGTAAATGTATATGATCATTATAAAAGAAATGTGGTGAAAATTTAAGAGCTGATTGGAAACTCTACAGAAGAAATGGAACTCTGTATTATACCATGTGATCTAAAAACAGTATAATACATACACACCAAATTCACTCGATGTGTAGATGGAAAATAAACTTCATTATTGTCTTAAAGTTATAATACGTCAATAGCTCACCAGGTCTGCACTGACATGTGTTGCAACCATCAGGACCGATCACCCAACCATTTCCTGCCGCACAGTTTACAGGACAGGATAATCTCGGACAGCTTACAGGGCAGTTACATGGAGCTGTTACACAAACGCATGACAAGTCTGGTGGAGCTGTAAAAATATCAGAAGGTAACAAAAACACGAAAGGTTTCGGGGAGCCGTATAAAAGATCAATGAGTAGCAAAAGTATGACAGGTCTGGAAAAGCTTGTAAATGTCCATTGAAGATGCTAATTAATGTCAGTCTAAATCATTTGCCAAGCTATGTGTAAAATAAAAAGCTGTTGCAATTTTGTAAAATAACATAAACAAAATTTTATTCATAAAATTGTATAAAAGTTTGAGTATAGTATATAATATTAGAGTAAACACAATGTAAAGCTGTACTCACTAAAACCAGGTCCACACGGGCAACCTTGAAGAGGACAACCGAATCTATCTGTCTGTGTTCCAAATGGACAGCGTGTAATATCACAATCTTGAGCGAATGGGCAGCGTCTCAAGTCTCCATTAAATGGATCAACTTGATTCGCTAAAATTGATTAATAAGTTATTGATTATATAACTAAGGTGTATGTAACGATTTAGTAAAGTTCCACCCAGTTAATTTTACTACCAAATTGAACCTTATGCCTTATTTAATGTGTATTTTAAAAGTAATTATCAAATGAAGCAAAAGCCAGAATATGCATATAATATACAAAAACCAAAATGAGTAAAGCAAATAAACCACTGTGTACTCACTAGGGTTTTGTGTGCATGGGCACCCTTGAAAAGGACAACCAAATCTATCTGTCTGAGCCCCAAATGGACAGAGTGTGATAGCGCAATCTTGAGCAAATGGACAACGTCTCAAGTCTCCATAAATTGGACCAAATGGATTCGCTAAAACAGTTTAACAATCTCATGAATACAGTATTCACTTCTAATTCAAATATTGTACTACATGTTATATTAGGTGAAATAGCTGTGAGGTAATAACAATCTGAATGTGTTCTTAAACAACAGATGTAGTAGGTAAAAGATTGACATGAAAAATATTGATAGATAATATCAGTTGAAAAGAGTAATACAGTAAATATCTCTTACTTGCACCACTGTGACCAACGGCGACAACAAGTAATATAAGAAGAGTGAAATACTGCATGTTATCAACTCTAGAGTGAATCTAAGACTGTGTACAGACATCACTTTCAGCTATCTTTATATATACAAACACATTGTGTATGTTACCATAGCAACCAGTAGATTAGCAATATGGATTGTAATGCATGATTTTCTTGTACTCCCTGATGACAGCCAATTATTAATCACTAGTCCTCTCTATATTGAATGTATATTTATAACTATTAAATATTCCTGCAATGACGGTATGTGTTACAAGTTTTAATAAACCCATTGTGTCTGTATATAAGATGATTGCCCTAGGAAGTATTTCAACCCTTATCCGCGTGTCTAGTTTATATATATTTTTATTGATATACTTATGCATAGAAGTTGCTTACCTTGTACCGTGTAAGTAGAATGTCTGACCAATACCTTAGTTAGTTTAAAGCTAACTGATATTATGTAGACTCTTGTTCTTCTCTCAAATAGTTTACTATATGGGTTCGATTCACTAAAACTTACTGATGTTTAAAATAAAAACAAGTGGTTAAAATTCATTAGGAGTAACAGTAAGGAGAGATGAATCATTTTATCTACAGTATATATTAACTTTTTATATATCACAGGTGTAATAGTAAACAAAACATAAAAATCTAATATAGTCGTGAAACAACAGAACAGTAACACTGCAGACTATATAGCTTCCAGGTGACTATTAAAAAAAAGCATAAAATGTTATAAATTTTACCCTTATCACTTTCTTTTAAAGCCAATTAATACTAGTCAGCGGAAGGAACCCTGAACATTTTATATACCATATATGGATTAATTGCATTTATTCACACTCTTTACTCTATGTAAAAATTCGTTGTAGCCAAATATTGTAGAAAGTATCAGTTTTAAAATGCTTTAAAGTTAAATATGAGCCTGGAGTAACAATATTACAGCTTGTTTCCAAAAGAAAGTTGCTTGAAAGACAATAAATTGGAATCATTGTGTTATGTTGTTGCTGAAAGGTGTGGCTTGTTAAAGAACTGCCAGCTAACCAACCAGATATTTAGGGCATGAATGATACAATATGTACATTGATATCACTGATGTAGTTGAAAGGTAACTTTAAAGACTGCTTCCTGGTGTCAGCAGTCATTATTATGTTTCAATCCAATGAAAACAGGTATTGTGTGCTTGGGTATGCACCCAGATGGCTTTTATTTTAGTACACATCAATTAAGTTATATTCATCAATAGGTTAGATATAAAATACATAGATACATATCTTGTATAGGAAAAGTGACTTAGATCACAGCCAGAACAAAGTACACTGTAACTACTTAAGCAAAATGAGAGATTTAAAGGGAAAATATTTAGTAACTTGGTATCCAATCAGACAGTCCTACAATAGCATGTGTGGATATGAAAATATAGACTATAGCAACAACCAGGACATGGAAGGATTACCTCCATGATGGCTATTAATATGTAGCTAATCTTATAAAATGAACAATGACCAGTGTTGATACCGGCATATCCTAGATTCTAGCTATAATCATTTATAAACTGTAACTGAGAAAAGATGGAGAATTATTAGATTTATAAAAGTTATGATATTAAAAGAATAAGATCGAGATATAAAAATAAGAGCTGAAACACGCTGAACATTTGCAGATGTGTAATTATGACTATAGATGTATCTTTGTTAAAGAAATAATTATTTATTAATCCTCATATAGCCACATAATTTTCTTTTAAATTTATATTTTTAAAGTATTTCATCTAACCAAAACACTTTTCTCATGGTATGTAGTTTGAAAATAAGAAGGTAAATGTTTTTATATGTTAAATACAAATCAACTTTCTATGCAAATACCTTATTATTACCAGTATTGTCGTATTCAAAGTCTTGATAGATAGCTTTTAGTGGAATAGTAACTTTTTTTATACACGCCCACCTCTATGTAAAAGTTTTTATTATTAATTTAGCATATTCAGGACTTTTATTTTATTTTTTTTTAATTTGTATCAATTTTATCATTACCAACTAATATTTTATTGTAATTGTAGCTAAGCAGACTTAATTTAGCTATTACTTGCTAATTATTTCACATCTAAACCCTTTCATAGTTGTTTTATTTTTATAATTTATTTTACCTGCACAAAATAATTTCTTAATGATATAAAATTTGAAAGTTACAGTTGTTTCACAAAGTCTGAAAACCTTTACAGTTGTCTTTATGTTTTCTCCTAATTTATTTCAACTACACAAAACACTACAAAAACAACTACACAGTCGATACTAGTGCAAATGTAAAAATGATATATCACACTGTTTTTGTCTGACAGAACGGAGAGAATGTCGAAGCTCTTCCCATAAATGTCTGCGTGAGAAGAACTGACCTTGACTCCATAGATGATAATTGAACCTTACACAACAACATCTTTAACAGGGGCATCATAACATGTGGGCGTACTGTTAAAATAATTAGCGTGTAGTTACGGAATATCGAATATAAAATTGCCTTAAATCAAAATTTTCTAACAGGAGAATTAGTGTGAAAATGT
The DNA here is from genome assembly GCF_963576615.1 of Watersipora subatra. NCBI lineage: Eukaryota > Metazoa > Bryozoa > Gymnolaemata > Cheilostomatida > Watersiporidae > Watersipora > Watersipora subatra. The sequence continues at coordinate 55,255,389 of NC_088711.1, read as the reverse complement.
GATCAAAATACTAAAATAATAGCTATTGCAAGACAATCAAAACGACAAAAACACACATGACCAATTTGCTCGCAACCTTATTCAACAGTTTGTTTAAAGTTAGTATTTACTTTTGCTACAAGAGATGTCCGTCTATGAATCATTAGACAAGCAATGACAACAGCACATTTTGTTTCTCTTTGAGCAAAGTCAGCGCTTAGAGGAATACATGTTACATGTATAACACTGGTACTATATGAATTCACCAGTTACCATGTAACCAAACAAAAATGTGTAAGTCTATGAATATTTCTCATGATTTTCTGATCAATATAAATGAACTTTAGTCAACCAAGTGATTAGTATTAACATGGATCAATGCTGGTCACTGCTTTATCTATAAGATGAACCACATATTAATGAGTAGCCATCATGGGTAAAATCCTTCCAAGTCCTGAATATGGCTATAGTTTACCTCTTTCTATACATGCAGGATATTGTAAAACTGTCAATTTATCGGAAACTAAAATATCAATTTCTTCATTGCACTTGTTTATCTTGAACAATTACTCTTCTCTAGCATAGATGTAACACACAATCAATATATATTAATGATGTTTATATTTACACCCAAATTGATATGTGATATCTAGTCTAACCTCGTCATGTATAAATATATATATGCAAACATCTAATGATAATAGCCGGCAACATTTTATGTAAGCACTGTACATATTAAAAACTAAGAACAAATTAGTATGTTACCCTCAGTAACCATAGTTACTTACACAAATTTTATAGTATTTAGTGTCTTTAGTGGTTATGATCTGCAATAGCGTGTAACATTCCAATATACATAAGGAATTCTTACCGTCCAGACAAATGTACGCATAACATAAACTTTAAACCCATTTCAGAAAGGTCTAGCTCCTAGAGCACACAAACATATACACACATACGCGCACGCACACACTCACACATACACACAAGAGTCAGATTTGATATGTATTTTGAACATTTCTAGTAGAATTTATCATAAAGTATTGGTATTTTGTAATGTTTTGGGATTTTTTGATGTTAGAGATAATCCAACTGCCAATATGTTTAAAGATTAAACTGAACAAGACCTGATGACGGTTTAAATGTTCAAAAGGAAAAGTATGCGTAGAATGGTATTACTAGTTAGTAATGTTGCAATAGTTGATATTGACCGTTGCGTTAAGTTGCAGCGCCTCCTGTTTTTATTCTGTCGGTGTATTTGCAACTATGAAGGTCGTATTTGCGCTTTGGTTTGAGCTGAACATTTTAACAGTGATCAAGTTATATTGATTTCAACATTGAAGCATCCAGGAAATAACATTCCCTTGAACATAAAAATAGTTGCAAATAATGAAAAATATTGATAATTGCTGATGAAGTAAACTGAAGATTGAAATTTCATCTTGAATGCGCCACATGTTTAATTTATTATTTACTACCATAAGAGTCATGTATCCCTCGTCTTTCCAAAGCCGCAGTTGAAGGTTATAAAACGCTATCGCACAGTACATGAGTCAAACTCACAACTTTCAGAGTAGTAGGTCATCACTCCAGCAATTGCACCAACCAACCACAATGGAACCGTATATACTACTACTACCGATAGTTATTGTTTGCCCTTGACCACAAACTCTGAGAATCTCTATTAGCTCGCTTGGACCACAGGCTACTAGTATAAATAATATATAAATACCGCTATGAATTATATTGATTGACACGAATATCTTTTGCCCTAGTGTCTTTGTCTTGCTTTTTAAAGTTATTTTTATAAGGATGACATAGAATCTTGATGAAATGCTTTAACAATATGTAAAAAGATAGTCTTTCACATAAGATATAAATATAATGTATATAATAGAAGAAGGCCTAAATTTCCACAATTCCCAAATCATATTGAGATGCTTCATGTAGAGGAAAGTCTCTCCTTTCAGTTTATCGACGCTCAAACTCTCACTTGAATTTTAATAAATCCTGCAACACAAAAGTAGGTATCATGAGCACAAAAGGTAAGGTTTCACAGAGTAAGGTATCTGCAACACAAAACTAAGGTATCATGAGCACAAAAGGTAAGGTTTCACACAGTAAGGTATCTGCAACACAAAACTAAGGTAACCCGAGGTTGGATTAGATATCGCATATAGATTTTGGTGTATATATAAACATCATTAATATATATTGAATGTGTGTTACATCAATGCTAGAGAAGAGTAATTGTTCGAGATAAACAAGTGCAATGAAGAAATTTATTTTTTAGTTTATGAGAAGGATGACAGTTCTACACTATCCTACATGTATAGAAAGAGGTAAACTATAACCATATTCAGGACTTGGAAGGATTATACTCATGATGGCTACTCATTAATATGTAGTTCATCTTATGGATAAAGCAATGACCAGCATTGATACACGTTAATACTATTCACTTGGTAGACCAACGTTCATTTATGTTGATCAGAAAATCATGAGAAATATTCATAGACTGGCACATTTTTGTTTCAGCTGTGCAGAATTTGCTGATATCCTATAATATCAATGTTATACATATAATATGTACTCCTGTAAGTGCTGATTTTACTCAAGAAGAACCAAAGTGTACTGCTGTCATTGTGTGTCTAAAAATTCATAGACAGACATCTCTTGTAGCAAGGGTAGATACCAAGTATAAACAAAAGTGTTAGTTGGGGCAGTGAGATTTAAGTTAGTCCATAAATATAGCAAACCATTATTATATCTAGGTAATTTGAGTGTATTTAGTCGTTACCATCTGCAAAAAATTATAATATTACAATGTACTACTTATGTATGTTTTGTAAACAATTCTTCATTTTAAAACTGACATGCTATAATCTTTTAATCTAGATTAAATCAATATAATTTACTAAATTATCTTAGCTAGACCATGTCTAGCTGCTCTGGCAGATGCCGGGAAAGAACCAAAAATCATGTGGATATTTGATGTTTTGGTAGATATTTCCAAAGAAGGTCATGCAAAAGCAGGAGGTGTTAAGGTAACATTCTGTTTTCAAAGCAGAGTTTTCCATGTAC